>NC_091218.1:24735876-24793376 GCF_040958095.1 Procambarus clarkii | reverse complement strand
AACTAGTCAGATTCATGCAGGAGAAATGGTCTTTACTTTGTGCAGTAATTTAATCTTAACTCAATGCAGTAATTGATTGCTTCCAGTGTGATTCGATCACGCCCGCCCTGAGCCGTAATATTGATCCAAATCCAAATTTTATATAAGTTTATAACTTATATAAGTATATAATTTTATATAAGTATATCATTTCATATAAGTAAATAACTTTATATAAGCATATAATTTTATATAAGTATATAATATTATTTTATACTAATAATCAGCATTAAACAAGTGTTCATACATTTCACCATATGAACAGTTTGCATTTCAACTTTTCTTGCAGGTAATGACTCTGAAAGCAGTCCCTCCTTCTGGAAAATATCCATACCACCTTCGTATGTAGAAGAAAACTTTCTGCACTTCAGGAAGACAATAGACACACTCCCCATCAGGATATAAATACATCTACTTTCATACACCCAAAAAATACACCCCTGTTTCTCATCAGCCAGTATACACCCCTGTTTCTCATCAGCCACTATACACCCCTGTTTCTCATCAGCCACTATACACCCCTGTTTCTCATCAGCCAGTATACACACCTGTTTCTCATCAGCCAGTATACACACCTGTTTCTCATCAGCCAGTATACACACCTGTTTCTCATCAGGCAGAACACATCCTTGTTTCACATCAGGAAGAACACACCTTTGTTTCTCACCAGGCAGAACACATCCTTGTTTCACATCAGGAAGAACACACCCTTGTTTCTCACCAGGCAGAACACACACCTATTTTTAATCAGAAAGAACACCCCTGTTTCTCATCAGAAAGAACAAACACTCTCCTCTTCAGCTTCCAAACTTAAGATAAAAAACTAGTACTTCCTCACTCTCCGTTCTCACTGCTGAGACTTGGTCCAGCTTTCTATCGCATTAGAAAATATAATTTAGATGTAGTCATAGCCCTGAGTGAAAATAAACTCTGTGTATATACACCGAGAAGTGTAATACACTTCTCAGTCTATATATCCCTGTTGTTCCGCCTCCACGTTGAACCTTAAGGTTCACGTGACTTAAGACTTGTGCTTCCTCTTCTGTGAGAAATAAAATGCTGTATTGCTTCTTTCTTCATTGCATACAATAGAATGTCTTGTTCTTCCTCCTCACAGATATTCATAAAACATTTCTACCACTTTTGCAGAGAAATTCTTGCCTCTTATCATGATTACTTCTCTCTGTTTCCCAACAAGCTTTTGTTCGTTCCCTTTCAGATATAATTTCTATGTAATAATTTTAGCTGTGAAGACGCCCATATGGGTATACGAGGACAATGTACTATAATGAACATGGATTAAAATACAATTCATACAGAAATTTTTGTAATATCAAATATTTTATAACAAGACATTTGTTTCCCATCTTCATAGATTATTATTAATAATAAATAATAAATATAATTAATGCCAACGTCATATAAATTACAATTCATGTGGTCTTCTTTTTGCATAATACTGATAATCAGACTCCCATCCTTAGAGGGCATTAGAGGATCCGGGACATTCAGAGACAAGGAATCATGAGCGTGAGTTACTGCACCTTTTACGATTGCCCAGAGATCGGAAAATCCCGACATCAGCCAGGATGTATTGGTGATGGTTCAAGAAATGATTCTTTCTTGGATGGATATTGTTTCCCTCCCTGAATCATTTGTAATATTACCAGCTATCAAATTTTTATATATATATATATATATATATATATATATATATATATCTTGAAATGATAATGGGTATTATATATAATACTCATGGATATAAATATATAAATAAATTTTTAAATATATTGGGGGTACCACCTCTGGTTGCTTGTAGGGACCCATAAGCCTCGAAGAAGACGATATGCAGCACCCGGGAGAGCCTTGTTGGGCTCTCTCGTGCACTGGCACATATCGTCTTCTCCTACCACCCCCTCTATAAAATTTGTATATATATAGGGGAAATTTATAGTACAAGATTACATGATTACAAATGTGGCCTTAACACATACACAACACAACCAATGCAAGTAAAGTGAAAAAACACGACACTGAAAAACACAAGATATATCATAGTAATTATTGTATCAGGATAAATCATTCCCTCTATCGTACCAAGAGTCACTATAAGTCATCACAGATGAGAAAGCAAACAGGTCATGACTTAAGCTTTGCTTGACAAATTTCCATGAGGTGACACTATCCACGTCTCAACATGAGGCAAACAACCTACATTGTTTATGATTTAGACTGACTAAAAAAAGGGATTCCCACAGATTCTCTCTGCCCATTTTCCGTTGCTCCCTACAATTCTTTCCTATTACATGGCTGGCCATTGAGCCTTCTGTGGGAATGGCTTCTGTTTTAGTCATTATAAATCATAAACAATCCCAGGGAAGGTGGGGGGGGGGATGCCTCAATGTAATCTGGTTTATTAGTTGTAATCCCTGACTTAGGGATTACCAGAGGCTCTCGTGGGTCGATTGCCAGATGTTCTCGTGGGGACAATTGTTCTGTTATGGATCAGTGTTCTCAGAAGGAAAACTAGAAGGGCAAATTTTTGTATAAGAGAGAATCCAGGTGATTTCAATATGAATCAGTTGAATATGAGATCAAATGCGGGAAGAAACATAATATATTTATGTCAACAATATCGTTAGCCGTAGATGACAAAATATCTTTAGTGTGCTAAAAAATATTTTGTTTCCTAAACTGATATATATATATATATATATATATATATATATATATATATATATATATATATATATATATATATATATATATATATATATATATAAATTTCTTTTAGTTCAAAAAGCAAAAATATTTATCGTAAGTTGCAGACCAAATAATTATATTATATGCAAAAGGTATATATATGCAGAGTGCAATAAGCACGAAGCACTTTTCTTGAAAATAATGATTAATAAGCATATCTTATGAATTGGAGCCGTATTCCTGCATGATGCCGACCCCGAACAATGACAAAAATGTCTTTGTTATCGGGTGACAAAGTCAGGTCTTTTTTACTGACAGACTACGTTCTTCCCTCTGATCTATTCTAACGTTTCTTCCATTTTGGCTTCTCCAATTTCTATATTTATGTTCTAGATTTTCACGGTCTATACTGAGAGAAGGCTTTAAATATTCCCGGATATCGATAGAGTTTAGTGATATTAGCATTTGTCTGCCTTCATTGTTCTCGCGGTCAAAAGTCCTTAAATAATATCAACAATTGATTGTTCTGGATAATCAGAATTGTTGATAGGCCTTTATCCGCAAGGGGCCACACTCTACAATTTATCCACACGAAATGATTTATCCTAACATGGCAGTCAGTATGTCTAAATTATCCCGATAATCGATAGATTTTAATCATTCTTGACATGTAGAGGGTTTAACAATCCACACAATCGATAAAACTTAACCCTCAAAACGTATTGTAACCTTATCAGGCCTAACAATTCTCCTATTTCCAAACAATAATACTTTTAATCACAATGATCCCGTTACGGCACTGTTGCACGCATTGTCCAGCCTGCATACTTTTTTCAATTACATTTTTTAACCAAATCAAACGAGAGTAATGAGCGTCCTGCGAACTGAACCTACGATGACGTGAGGTGAAAACCGAAATTCCCCCCCCCCCTGCCTACAATATTAATACAATCTATTCAAGTTCTGTTTCTCACAAATCCATCAATGACCATGACCACAATTCCCTGGAAACACAAACCGTAATTATCTCTATTTTCCGCTTGTTACAACATGCAATAAAGTTGTTACATCTTGGCTTAACGTGTTTATGACGTATTAGAACGTTGTTACAACTTGCTATATTGGTTGTTATAACTGGTTAGGAGGTGTTAAAACTTGTTCGAACGTTGTACCAACGTCGTAGTTTCGGTGTGTGTTTGGTGGGTTGGGCTAGTTATTCTCCCACAGGTGATGAGTTATGTTGCCTACACTCACCTGCAAACCTCCACTCATTAATTCATACATAAATTTTTGTAATAGCTGACAGTAACATAACGAATACCAATTAAAAATAAATTTGACCTCTTGATCTTTGCTAAATAATCATCAATGTATGAGTCATAACATGCAATGAACTCGATCCTTTGATCCTCTCATTAAAAATAAACAAGCAATTCGTATATTAATTTGTTTGACGTGATAAATTTTGCAAACGTTTTTCTCCTCGAATACCCGAGTAAGGTCAAAGACCAGAGGACAGTCTGTACCCCTCAACGTCATCGCTATTCCTTTAACCAAACATAGCCTAATTCAACCCTAATCTAGCCTAATTCAACCCTAACCTAGCCTAATTCAACCCTAACCTAGCCTAATTCAACCCTAACCTAGCTTAATTCAACCCTAACCTAGCCTAATTCAACCCTAACCTATCCTAATCCAACCCTAACCTAGCTTAATTCAACCCTAACCTAGCCTAATTCAACCCTAACCTAGCTTAATTCAACCATAACCTAGCCTAATTCAACCCTAACCTAGCTTAATTCAACCCTAACCTAGCCTAATTTAACCCTAACCTAGCCTAATTCAAACCTAACCTAGCCTGATTCAACCCTAACCTAGCCTAATTGAACCCTAGCCTATCCTAACCTAACCTAGCCTAATCTAACCCTAACTTATCCTAACCTAACCGTACCTAACTTAACCTGTCCTAACCTAATTAAAATAAGAGATACAGCTTTGTGTTATATATCTATGTACAAAACTTGAATGGTCCCCAAGCCAATATACAACCGAAATCTCTTAACCCCTGAAGGATTCGAACCCGACCAGCCAGTGTCCATGGTTACAGTAGTCCAGTGCTATAAGCACTCGGCCAGCGATTGTCTAAAAGTACTGGGAAGTCTCACCTAAACCTACAAGCAGCCAGCAAAGTTCACGATATGTTCTATTATTTTTGTAGAGGGCATGAGAATAAAAGTTCAAAACCAAAACTAGACTTTTCTTGGCTTAGTATAACCAATAATGTACTAAATTTGGTTTAAAATGGTGCAAATTAGACCTAAGATTGCTAATTTAGGCCTAGGACATCCTGGCATTATGAGTATTCCAATAGAACATAAAGTGAATTTGTTTGTGTTAAACATTCTATTTTTGTACGTTTGAGCAAATAGCTAATATGAGGGGATGGGTTCTAAGCCGTGTCACTCCATCAGTGCAGACAGCAAATGTTGTTGGGTGCTCAAATGAACAATATTCTTATATTGTTCCTCGTCACGGCCCTTGTGGATTTGTTCATTTAATATTCTTATATTTTCAGCGACTCGCAACATCTACAAAACTCTCAGAGTCCTTAAATCTGTTGACCAATCCACACACTAGAAAATGAAGGGACGAAGATGTTTCGGTCCGTCCTGGACCATTCTCAAGTCGAATCGACTTGAGAATGGTCCAGGACGGACCGAAACGTCGTCGTCCCTTCATTTTCTAGTGTGTGGATTGGTCAACATACTTCAGCCACGTTATTGTGACTCATCGCCTCCTTATATATCCTTTGATCACATATTACTACTAGTGTCCAGCTTCTTAGGGCACTAGGATTACGGATTACAACTTGAGCCTAGCCCCTTAAGGGTGCAAGAATCGCGTAATACTTTATTCTATCTAATATATAGGACATCACCCTGCACTTTACACTCTGAAATATTCTCATTACACTCGTCAGTTGCAAATAAGTTATTAAATATGTTTAGTCAACTTCCAAAAAATTGTTATCGCGATGGAGTTAAAAAAAATCCGTACTTAATACAGCATTTGATATATAACAATTTATTTACATTCAATCCCTCTTTTATACCGTTTTGGAAACTTTTGAATTCAGTGGAACCACATTCAAGTTTTATATAGCATCCATTAGTCTGCGTTGGTTTGTAATTAATTCCTGAAAATTCTCATTAAAACCAGTAATTAAAAAGCTCTCACCTCAAGCACGCCAGCTACCACAACGGGGTAACGAGGCCCTATGTCGACCTCGTGGAGGGATGGCCATGAATGACACTGATGGCCCTCGTTTTGTATTTAACTACCCCCCCCCCACCCCCCCTACCCCCCAACAACCAGCTAGGCCTAGAGCTGGTGTAGTAGGAATAAGTAATGAGTAGTAATACCTATTGTTTGTCAGTTACCGCGGGAGTTAGGAAATTGTGAGCCCTTGATAAAATGGGATTGGTGAGTTATGGTGAATATCAATGGGGGGTTATGGTGAATGGTAATGGGTTATTATGAGTGTTTGTGGGTTACTGTGAGTAGTAATGAGTTATGGTGTGTCAATGAATTATGGTGAGTTTTCATGACTGTCAGTATCAGTGAGTTAGGGGTGAGATTAATTGAGTTATAGTTATTGTCAATGAGTTATAATGAGTTAATGACAATGGCGAGTATCAATTAATTATGGTGAGTGTCAATGGGTTAAGTCAAGTAATAATAAAATATAATGAGAATTGATGACTTATTTTGTCGTCAATGAGTTATTTTTTCTGTCAATGAGTTATTTTTTCTGTCAATGAGTTATTTCTTCTGTCAATGAGTTCTTTTTTCTGTCAATGAGTTACGGCGATTGTTAATGAGTTATGCTGAGTATTTATGAGTTATGGTGAGTGTCAGCAATTCATGATGAATGAAAACACAAATAATATGAGTCAACCTGGTTTTCCAAACTCTTATCTAATCTCAGATGCCTAAGAATTTACTTAGGAAATGTAAGTTTCTTAAGACACACAGCTCCAAATTTGGTATTTAATATATGTAAGTAAAATATGTTAGAATATGTGGGTGGAGCATATGCTGGGTGGTTATGTGGGTGAAGCATATGATTAAGAATGTCTGTGGAGCATATACTGGAGCATGTAGGTGGAGCATATGAGATGAAAAGAAAGTGACGATATATTTCGGTCCGTTTGGGAGCAAGTCGCGCCAAGGAAGAGTAGGAAAGAAACTGAATATAACGCAAGAACGAAGGTTATGAAAAAGGAGGTGAGTGATAAATGGAGAAGCAAAACATTAAAAATTTAGGTAACATAAGAATATATAAGTAAACCAGATGCAGAAGACATAATGATAGCTAAACAAAATAAGCAGAAAAGGGAAGAAAAACGCGAAAAGGAAATTAAATAAAATACGACAGGGAATCAAAACAGAGACACGAGGAGGCAATACAGTGTCGCTTTGTGGAAGTTGCTGTTTACGGTTTTGGGCAAGAGGCGTATAGAGCAGCAACCTACGCACGCAGTAACACACCGACACGCATCGGTGTGTTGCTTGACAAGTCACGTGAGTCGACTTGAGAATGGTCCAGGACGGACCGAAACGTCATCGTCCCTTCACCTTCTAGTGTGTGGTCTGGTCAACAACACACCGACACGTTTACTCGCCCAAAAGGTTGCAACCCCGTAACATTCCCACAATGTTCCTCAATGTTGC
The DNA here is from genome assembly GCF_040958095.1 of Procambarus clarkii. Lineage (NCBI taxonomy): Eukaryota > Metazoa > Arthropoda > Malacostraca > Decapoda > Cambaridae > Procambarus > Procambarus clarkii. Next base: position 24,785,900 of record NC_091218.1, on the reverse strand, counting down.
ATTTGAAGTGTTAGCTCGACCACGAAAAAAATTAAAATTGTGGCAAGATTGCCGAATCAAAACAATGTTGCCGGGCAAAAATACATCGCAGCACCAAAGCACAACGTTTTAGATCACTACAATAAGAATTTAGGATTGCTGGGACGGTAGAAAAAAGCGTAAGCGTAACTGGAGTGAGATGTTGGACTCTGTCAGCGTTGACGACAGGGGGGCGTGGTGACGGTCTCCGGACTGGAACACATAGAGGATCATGAGACGAGAGTCCAGAGTCAGTGACATAGCCCACGCAGGTGGAGACAGATGGGAATGAGGTATTTAGCCTAGTGCTCTTCGGAGGTAGGGTGATTGATGGGGTGAGCTGAAGGCCTGTCAACCTCAGTAGGGTTATTAGGGTCACCACAATAGCTTGCCGACCAGCCAGCAAGTACACTTGAGCCCCAAACAGCCCAGGACTATAGTAAACTATCTTATTTATATATACCAAGAAATGAGGTTCACCTCTTGCTGTACACATCCTAGTTGATTGACAGTTGAGAGGGGGGACCAAAGAGTCAAAGCTTAACCCGCGCAAGCACAACTAGGTGAGTACATCCTTTGTGTAAGAGTCCAGCTTGCTAGAGATGTGACGCTTGGTAATGTGCTGAGAATGATTTCTCAATTGTAACACAACCAGCTAGTTGGTTGAAAGTACCAATATGTAGTGATGGACTACCAAAAAACTGCTTTTTGTACTTTAAATTTTATTGAGTCCGGAAAAATAAAGCCAAAAACTAAACTTAAATACAGGTAGGCCTAGTAAAGCACACATGTACTATACTGGGCCTCAGATAGCTTGTATTAGGCCTAGGATTGCTAGACGTTAGGTTATGACTAATATTTATGTTGCTATTGAAAATGTTTCTGGTTTGTTCAAATTCAATAAAACAAAAGGCCAACTTTCTGTTGGTCCATCATTACATATTGGTACTTTCCAATATGTAGCTACTGTAAGTACTTTCATTTTAGGATCACGACCTCAACTCCAGGCACAGTGTTAACTACACCTAACATCAAGACCAGCTACCGGTACAGGACGTGAACACGAACAATTCCTCTAAACATTCTCCTAAGTGCCACCTACAATTACCCTCAATGTTTAGTTCCTGAATGACTAAAAACACCTGACACACTGCGGTAGATCAGAACGTCTCGCCCTGTTTGTCCTTGTTCGGTATCGTGAAGCGAACTACACGGCAGGTGTTCGAACTACACGGCAGGTGGGCAGGAGGATATAACAACTGCGAGTGGGACAAGCACTGTCAGGCGCGCAATTCACCGTGCGTGGTTGGTAATGATGCAAGAAGCACGCAAATGACGTTGACATGGAAATACACTCACTCTGTTCCCGTGCAATTATTCCCCGTGGTGGTCTTATGGCTGGGTGCTGAAGTTATCAAGAATGCGTCTGTCTTGCATGAGTTGATGGTTGGCACGGAAATATTCAATCAGGAATATCACAAGTTCGTGCTGGGGAGGGAGGGAGGGAGGGAGGGAGGGAGAGAGAGAGAGAGAGAGAGAGAGAGAGAGAGAGAGAGAGAGAGAGAGAGAGAGAGAGAGAGAGAGAGAGAGAGGGAGAGAGAGAGAGAGAGAGGGAGAGAGAGAGGGAGAGAGAGAGAGAGAGAGAGAGAGAGAGAGAGAGAGAGAGAGAGAGAGAGAGAGAGAGAGAGAGAGAGAGAGAGAGAGAGAGAGAGAAAGAGAGAGCGAGAGCGAGAGCGAGAGAGAGAGAGAGGGAGAGAGAGAGAGAGAGAGAGAGAGAGAGAGAGAGAGAGAGAGAGAGAGAGAGAGAGAGAGAGAGAGAGAGAGAGAGAGAGAGAGAGAGAGAGGGAGGGAGGGACGACGAGAGGTATATAAGGATGGAGGTTGGGAAGGAAGGGAGTAAGAGGTATGTAGATTCTGGATAGGTAAGGAACAAGGGATGGATGGAGGAAGAAAACCATAGAAGGTGAGAGGAAAGGTAGGAGCAGGGAGGAACCCAAATATAACTTATAAAGTAGAGTGAGATACTGAGATCAAACTTTCTCACCCCATTTTGTGAACAAAATATAAAAATATTTAGAGGGCAATGCAAGATTTTTTGTTAATGTGTAACAGCGAGTAGTAATTTAAATTTATGTCATTCTCGACGCACTGAGAGAGGAAGTTTTTAATTTTAGAATCGCGCGATTTAAAATGTTAGAAAAATCAAGTCTCTGTGCGTCCCTGGAGAGGTAGAATCTGTGGGTAATAAACGAGGAGAGAACGTAAATAGATGGGATAAAATGTAGAAAGAGAATTAAAGAATCAGTGACATAGCCCTCGCAGGTGGAGACAGACGGCAATGAAGTATTTTAGCGAAATGGTTAATTAATAATTTCACAGGTCATTGTAACTTCACATTTAGTTGAATTTTTTTTCAAGTTTTCTTCTAAGAGGGTTTTCCATTCAACAGTAATTTGCACTACCAGCAAGTGGGCTTGTTATACGTTATTTTTTTCCCAAACGCAGGCAAGTTATTTTCATGGAAGTTGAAGAACATATATGAAAACTGTGTTGAGTGCAGGTTATACTAGAACACAAGATGGTTAAAATGAAATTGAATACCTCGGTCTTAAATAATATGCTGTTAGTGTTGAAGAAATCACCATAACAATTTATATAACATTTAACAATATGCTGAGTATATTTTAATAGCGTAAGGAGTACAGAAACTGATTCCAGTTGATAATAAAATTGTGAACTATTTTGAAAAAGAAGTACATACGAGGAAGTGCATCAAGTATATAAATATGTATAGATAAAACCGCACAATTGTAAAGTTAACCATGAATTATATGAGGGAAGAAATGCGTTCGATCATACATATACAGCATTCATACCAGATAAAAGTATATACTAAATGTAAACTTTTTTATTATTAATTATAAAACAAAGGCACTTTGGAAAACAAAATTACAACATTAAACGAAAAAATAATAAAATACCATTTTGGCCCAATTAATATCTTTACTTAAAACAAAAACAACAATTCTCATTAATAAGGGTATATATAAATTTTCTAATAAAAATACCGTCAAATGTGAATAATATTCAACATATTGGTAGAGTTATGTCTCACTAAGGGCGAGCTCCTCCTATGTAAGGAATTGATATGAATGTACAAGGGATCAACTCCATTTCACCTTCAGTATTTAAAACGAAATTGGAATAAAGAGAACCCTTAGTGTGCAAATTGCATTCGTATGCTCTATTAAAGCTATATTGTCTGGTGAATTGACAGGGGAACAGCTTCGTTGTTACATCACAAAGTGAAATGGCCTCTTTGAGAGCTGGAGGGATGAACCTTCCTCGAAATATATTACACTGTTCGGATAAATATATATATATACTTATCTCATAAAATAAACACATGAGAAACATGTTTCTTGCAAATATATGTTTGCAAGAAAGACTGCAACCAATATATACATATATATATATATATATATATATATATATATATATATATATATATATATATATATATATATATATATATATATATATAAAGAAATCATAATGGCGTGATACACCAAAGAGAAAATCATTTTGGGGCAATGGGGTCACTTGAATCGGCGTTCTGGTGATACCCAGACACCCGCCTTAACCCACTCAGCCACAATAGGAAAAAAGCCAACCAACCTGGAACTATATGAATTTACTGTTCTGGACCCGAACTGGTGAAATAACACACTTCGCCGCCACGCTGCCAGTGCAGCTGTCAGTAACATCCATGTGGAAGCTGCGACGATGGTTTGACCCCATCAACTATGACTATGGCGCTCACCATGACAATGAAGCTGCCGCTCATGCAGCACAAGTCTATATTAATCACCTCCTTGAAAATAAATCCGTTAATTAACTTGATTATAAAAATGCTTTCAACCAGGTTAAAAAAAAAATTTGATGCTGGAAGTTGTTCGATCCAACTTTCCTTGTCTACTTCCCTTCGTTTCAGCTGGATACAGTACGGAATAGACAGCGTTCTTTGGGGAACACGAGGTACTTTCTGCTGAAGGTATTCAGCAAGGAGACCCAATTTCCCCATTCCTTATCTGCATGGCTTCTAAAGCAATCTGTCCTCTTACAAAGAACGTCGAATTTCGCTCGTATGCGTTACATAAGGCCAACATTTGTCGTACTTGAAAATGGAAGCGGTTGGCGAAAGTGACACTGTTACGTTTTCTGTTTTGGGTCCTCTGGTAAGTTAGGAGAGGACACTTTAATTTGACAGTTTTCTTGACGTTGGGAAAACCTTAGGAAAACGGGCTTGCTAAAGTGGTCACAAGCAAGTTGATCAGCGAGCTAAATATCTGGTTCCTGGACGATGGCACCCAGGCAGGGACACAGGAGTCCCTTCTAGGGGATCGACAGCTGGTGAAATCTAAGGGAGGGGAGTTAAGACTCACTCTAAATCCATCAAAGTGTAAAATCATCTCATTAGGAACCCAATCATAACTTTGGTTAAGAGCCCCAGTGATCGCCCCCGTCAACAGTGTGCTGCTACGAGCACCTTTGGCCTCGAGGTGCCAAAGGTGCTCCTAGCACCTTTGGCACCTCGTGACTCTGATTTCATCAGAGTCTGATCTGATGAAATCCTCGAAGAAGATCTGAACGACCTGAGGAGAGTGGAAGAAAGAATAGGTGTGTGCAAGAATAGTTGTATGCGCACACAATGCTTTGTACCTTCTCACAAAGTGCGTGACATTACCCAGGCTTACCTATTTCCTACCCTCCCTTTCGATAGTTTATAACCAACATAAAATTTTAGGAGCATGACAAACTCCTAAAAATAATATCCATGAAAATATTAAACGTCTCCATGAACATGACCAACAGGACCAAGCAACGTCCCCAGGTAGACTCTGTGGTATACCCAAGGCAACACAGATACCATTGCCTGCATGCTTATCCCGGACCAGTGGTAGGGGTGAATTAGTGAGAGAGATCCTACCAGAGTACTAAAGACCCTCCATTGGGATTTTTTATCCCAAATTTACTGAAGAAGCCAGCCAGTGGGACACTCTTGCAGGTTCTACACCCTGACCAACTGTTGCAATCGATTGCAGGATAAATGGGATAATTCCATAATAGGAGGCAACTTCTGGGAAGGATAAATTACTCTTTCTTCTTTTGCAAGCCCGTCATGTAGGGTATTTTCCGTTGGATGTCCCTAATTCCGTCTTGGACACCGAGCATTGGTGAATCTCCGGTTATGCATCGGTAGACCAATACGGTCATCATGATCTCATCTGTCGTAAGCCATAGGGAGAGATTGCTGTATGAAAGAGTTAATAACATCAAGAGAAGTTTGGCTATAGCTGCGTGTCCGGCACAAAGGTTAGGTTATAATCAGCTAAGCCTTCACGACCATAAAGCACTTGGAATGGATACGAGGATAAGGATTTGGTACAGGACGGAGGAAAGGAATGGTGCCAAATCACTTGGACTGTCGGGGATTTTGTGGGACTACACGTGTGCAGTGTAGTATTGGCTGATACCTATCTATTGTTGGACAAAAATTGTTGGGCACGTTTCCGTCTCTGTCTGTTTGTCTGTCTGTCTGTCTGTCTGTCTGTCTGTCTGTCTGTCTGTCTGTCTGTCTGTCTGTCTGTCTGTCTGTCTGTCTGTCTCTCTCTCTCTCTCTCTCTCTCTCTCACTTTGTTAATCTATCAAATTTTTCCTCCTTCATCATGTCTACATTCAATCTAGTCTGGATTAATCAGTTCTTCTCCCCCTTGTTAAATTATTCTCAGGAAGGTAAACAAACCGACCCTCGAGTTACCCTCTCCACATAACCACAAACACGTCCCCTCATACTCACTCATTCTCACCGACGTCCCCTCTCTTCCCCTCACTCTCTCATTCACCACACCTCCTTCACTGGCACACATACCCTATCCATTTCCTTTGACTCATTGTACTTGTTCTTGTGGACAAAAACTCCCTTTGGCTTTTACTTATTTCACTTGTCTTACACTTCTTTAGCCACTATTCCTGACACTAGACCATCGAAACTGCTTCTTCATATTCCCAACACTCTTCCGGTCTTGCATTAATGTTCAACAAATTACTCACTTTTCACCAATGACCGCCAACATTTTCTTCTTCTTGAACTCGTGCTCTCAAAATTACCAGTCCTGATCCTATATATCTTCCGATCTTCCTTCTATGCTCATCAAACATCCTATTTTCCTCCCAAACTCATCAACCTTCCTATCTTGCCCCCTACTCTTCAATTCTCTCTTTCACTCATATAGCGTCACCAGAAGAATATATGTTGATCATGACAGCTGTATTTGGGAGACGGATCAGTAAGTGTCAGTGTTTCTAAATGACTTTTACTTAATCTCGGCCAACGGAGGTCATCTCCTTGCGATGTTGCTCCTAGGGATGCATGCAATACGGAAGTATTGCGAGCCAAGACATGTGTCTGTTGCAGACAAGGGGACCTCCAATATTAAATCCCACAGCGTGGTTGCAAGTACAGTTATGAAGTGAGCAATGTCTCAGGGTATTGTTGTGTGCAAAACTGTAGCTTTCTGGTTCACGATTGGGCCCTTCGATCTGTAGCGTCTATCGGCATTTTATAAGGCTGGACTAGGATTTGGGGCAGAGATGATGTACCATTTTGTTGTACATTATCCACAGTGAGTCAAATGACTTATTCACTAAAATTTTCTACTGCATAATTTTCATCTTCTGCTTCAGAGAATCTGATGCTGAAGACAAAGGCAGGAAGGCTGGAACATCAATGTGGGTGGCAGTGTGGACACTGAGGCCACAGAGTCTGATCAGACGAGTAGAATACTTCTACTGTGAAGCATCGAGAGGAAGGTTGATTAGGGCGAATATTTTACATTTGTAAGAGGCTTAAGTAACCTTCCTTCCGAATTTTCCTGATGGCCGTTAAGAAGAAATTTACAAACCTTCACGTGAGCTAATTTCCTGTTCTCCGAAAAGTAGCTTTAGATCTTTACTGTTGAATGATATTATGAATGAATAAAACAGGAGGAAAAGGCGACGAACAGCACCGAAAATTGCATGCATATATATATATATATGTATGCATGCATGACGTGTTCGGTATTTTTGTCTAAATATATATATATATATATATATATATATATATATATATATATATATATATATATATATATATATATATATATATAATATATATATATATATATATATATATATATATATATATATATATATATATATATATATATATATATATATATATATTTAGACAAAAATACCGAACACGTCACTACTACGGCAAATTCTCTTATACTATAAAATGTGGTCATACCAGATCAAAGTATTTAATTTTAACAGAACCTGCGTGTTAACTTTACGCTCATATATAACGTATAAACAATAGATCTTGTGTAGAGTTCGCTGACTATTGGTAGACAGATCCTTAGAATGTGAAAGCTAATTACAGACATATCGAAATGAATTCCAATTCAGATTTTGTTTAATTTCCGTGTATGTTATATTTATTGTGCAATCAGATTTGATGTTCTTCATGCAATTCTAATCTCGGCAACATATGCGAGATGCATGAAGTATGGCTCCTGCAATGATGAAATGTTGCTGTAGTTGCTTTAATTTTCAATGTGGTTTATGGAATTCATTATTCTGATGATTCTTAATATTCGTGACAGAACTGACAGTAATTGATTTAGAAAATGGATATGTAAATTGGTTTTAATTAAAAAAAACATTTAAATATAATCTTTTTACGATTATCTTCCCACGAGATGGTTTGTTTGTTTTTAACGAAATCAATTTTAATATTTATTGTCCCCTTTGAGTAATGTACTTTGCTGCTTTCATGGGAAAACATTAGCAAGCTCTTGAGAATGAATTCACTTGATATCTTTACCTGAATTTGCTTGTCGGATCGATAACTGTGAGTATAGTATCTTGTATACTCTATCAACTACACCAATGACTATTTTGTGTTGATATCATATCTCCTCTTCACTTTTCCTTCACGTGTGGCGGAATTCAGATCCTTCAACTTTTTTTTCGTATTTGAGGGAAATGGTTTATTGTACACCTCTTTTGTAGCCATGTTTGGAGGGGTCCCTGGCGTTGCCTGGGTCTCTCTGTCCGCCTCCCATCTAGCCATCTATCTGTATTTACATCTATCCATCCATCCATCCATCTATCCTCTCCACTGCTTTCACCGTTCATTTCCCCTTCTCTAACCTATTCCATTCTTCCCCGATCTCTCACCCTTTCCTAATTCCCTACCCCCTCTCCTTCCATCTCCCTTACCCACCTTTCAAAATGAACATTTTGTAAATCAAATGAATTCAAATTCATTGCTTTCGGGTAGCCATAAAAATGTGCGTCAGGTAAGCATCAAAACTCGATGGAAAACACAACCCCTGATTTTATTTCAGAATTCACGAAAAACGGAATGGAGGCTGTATATAGGCGCCAAGATTTCTTAAAACATGGCAATTGGGCCGACTGGATTATATCACTCACAAGCAAGGCAGTCAACCAACCATACTGGGAAACAGACCTACTTTATTGATGTACGTTCATTTTATCGGAGCATGTATTACAAAATTTATCCTATTTATTGGTTCCTCTCTTTCTAGTGTGATATTCTTTTCTGCTTTCCGAAGAGGTACTCTCCGTGGTATTTACATGCCTATCTTGGTATCCAAGCTTCATTCTAGAGCTAGTCCTGGAATGTATGTGGTTCGATAATGTCTAATTCCTTGTAAGAAAGTTGATGGGGTAACCGGCGGTGCCCGGGTCTCGCTCAATCTCCTTCTCCCCTCCCCTCCCCCCTAGCCTATTTTCCATTCTCCATCCTCTCTTAGGTTTGGCTCTTGTCTTCGCCTATCCCATCCCCCTGTCCTCTCTTCTCGTTCGCTCGTGTTCCATCTCTACTCTGTCTCCTGCAACATCCCCCGCTCTCTTCCCATTTCCAACCTCTTCTTTCCTCTCTTCTTCCCCTGTACTATCTCTCTCTCTCTCTCTGTCTTTATATCTCTTATTTTTCAGTCTCAGAATCCCTCTCATTACCTCACAAAATTATCAAAACTCTACGTAATAAAAATTCTCCGATTTACGGTTTGGTTAAAATCGCGAGGTGTAGCTTGAGGGACCAATATATCTTAAAGATATATTGGTCTATTAAATGTAATATTACATTTATCTTTATATTAATAATTTTTAATAATAATATTTAATCTTCAATATTATTTATCTTCAGTGTAACAGAGCTCAACCAGCCCACAGTGTTTCACTGTGAAAAGTTGGATTTAAGCTGGTGTCTGGACTCCAAACATGCACAGAGAAGCAGACAAACAGACAGACAGACAGCCAAAAACACAGACAAATTCTCTTTAACTTGCTAGGCATGATTGATTAGTCTGAAGTATCATTTATCTGATTTTAATATTTTTGCGTGATTTATATTTATCTGGAGTCAGGAATTCGTCTTAATTTTTATTTTATTTGATAACTTTAATAAATTTGGGAAAGAAGTCATAACTTTTTTTTTTAGAAGAAAAATTTTCTTTCACCTATTTGTTTTTTTTTTTAATTTTAGTAAGTTATTTTCAAATTAAATGTATAATTTTTCTTCATATATCTGATTTCTCTTTTGCAATCAATGAAAAATTAAGCATTACTCACATTTAATTGATTTTATCACATATTTTAGTATTTTTTGTCTTATTATCAAGCTTAGGTAAACACAGCATGTGCTGCTACCCTATTCTGTACGGAAGATTACGGAGTGTAGATCAAAAATTAGTTTTAGTATACTTGTTAGATACACTTGTGTATACATGTATATAGTAAAGTATAATTTATATTATATTATATATACAAGTATTTAGTAGATTTGTGTATAGTATAAATATATAATATTTCACCTTTTTGAGACTTTATTGGGCATGTAATTTCTCTTTCTATTCATTGTTTTTATTTATTAGCTAGTTCATAATTAGTTTCCCCTTTGTATTGCTTTGTATCTAAGTGTACTGTATTATATTTGCCAAATATTCTGAATAGCCATTGTAATATATGAATTATATTGGACAGCACAGAGCTGAGTGACTCCGAGAGCAATTTGTGTGTCAACAAACATGACAGCTTTTATCGGTTTAGTGAACAGACGATTTCAATGCGAGTAGTTAAGAATATATCATTCTGGTGTGCAAATATTATCAAGGCATCATTTGTGTTCTGTGTCTTCATTTAGACAATTATAAGCTGACTCCTTCGCACATGTGTACTGACTGACCTTACATGTTGCATTTATATATGTTTGCAAAACAGATGTTTAAAAGTGCAATTAGAGCATCTATGTAAAACCGAGTGTTCGACAAAACTGAATGCTTGGGATTTTATGTGTTATTATGTCTCTCTAAATCATTGTTGACTCTCGAAGATGTAAACTGTCAGACTTCACATAACGTCTTGATATTATATCAGATTTTTGGACTAACATTTGACACTAAGATATATATATATATATATATATATATATATATATATATATATATATATATATATATATATATATATATATATATATATATATTTATATATATATATATATATATATATATATATATATATATATATATATATATATATTATTAAATATGACCGAAAATAGACCATAAGACCGGTCTTCTAAATTTTCGGTCATATTTAATAATATATGTCTACAGGAAAGACTGCTACCAAAATATACTAATATATATATATATATATATATATATATATATATATATATATATATATATATATATATATATATATATATATATATATATATATATATGTCGTACCTAGTAGCCAGAACGCACTTCTCAGCTTACTATGCAAGGTCCGATTTGCCTAGTAAGCTACGTTTTCATGAATTAATTGTTTTTCGACTACCAAACCTACCTAAACTAACCTAACCTAACTTTTTCGGCTACCTAACCTAACCTAACCCATAAAGATAGGTTAGGTTAGGTTACGTAGGGTTGGTTAGGTTTGGTCATATATCTACGTTAATTTTAACTCCAATAAAAAAAATTGACCTCATACATAATGAAATGGGTAGCTTTATCATTTCATAAGAAAAAAATTAAAGAAAATATATTAATTCAGGAAAACTTGGCTTATTAGGCAAATCGGGCCTTGCATAGTAGGCCGAGTATGACGTTCTGGCTACTAGGTACAACATATATATATATATGGTCAAATGATATTAATACATATGTATATTTGTGTGTGAAGTATATGTAGATCGCAAGTGATCTATAAAACTGTATAAATACATAAACATTTATAACAAATGTAATCGTGATGAATAATAATGTGTATTTACCTGTGTGTGATATATTATAATATGTATCGACACGTGAGTGATGTATTAACAAGTGGTGGTGTTTGAGTACCAGAGAACTGAGAGTGGGTTTAACTCATAGATTTGGGAGGGATTTGCAGATAATACATTGATTGCGCATCATATTAACGCATTTATACCTGACTTTATGCACATTGGATCAGGTGTTTAGCTGGCCTTCTGTGCACCCGGTTTTGTGAACACATGGCCTTGCGAATCAATGATCGTCAAACATGTGTAAATGTCGTATATTGTTTTGGTGTAGGTGTTTCTAATATGTTCTGATATCTGTGTTCTTCAACAAGCGTGCCTAGGTAGTGTGTTGGCGGCGGCCGACATACTGTGTTGACTGAAAGTACTGGAATACTACGTCGATATCTTCGCAACTTTGGTGATAAAAGAACACTAACTGGAAGACTTAGTTTGGTCTCGGGCTTATGGTCTACTAAGTATACTGGTTGGTGATCAGAAAGTACCTTGCTGACCAACAGAACAAGTAAACTAGAGTAACACTCAGTAAACTCTCGGTATACATGATCCAGTAGATAACGGTAACAAAATTCAGTATGTAACCCAAACAGCAAACTGCTGACTCACACACCATCTCCTGACCAACATGACCATTCCCATATAATATTTGTGCTTATTTGAAACTAAAGAAATGCATAAATTTGATTTTAAACGTCTTAGAAATTCTTTGCACATACTTCATAAGAAATGTGAAGAAAAGGGGTTATCTTGAGATGATTTCGGGGCTTTAGTGTCCCCGCGGCCCGGTCCTCGACCAGGCCTCCACCCCCAGGAAGCAGCCCGTGACAGCTGACTAACACCCAGGTACCTATTTTACTGCTAGGTAACAGGGGCACAGAGTGAAAGAAACTCTGCCCATTGTTTCTCGCCGGCGCCCTGGATCATGTACAATGCCCGGGTATGTACAATGCCAACATGAACCATAGAGAACAGAGGGTCTCCTCTACCATGTATACACAGGCGAAGCAACGCCCTCAGCGACTGCTCTTTGTCAATTACAACACTAAACACGAGTGAGTTTCATGTCTTTTTTTCTTAGCTCCTCACATCATCCTGGTGACTTATCTGGCCAGGCAGGAGGATGGGGAAGGTCTGTTGTTCTTCACTTCTTGGTGGGACTAGCCTCAACGCCATTCGCGAGGGGAGACAGCGACAATGGCACTCTTGGGTTCATGGAATGTTGTGTAAATGGAGGCAATCTCCAGTGAACGATAGTTGGAGGTTGGCGACAATGGCCCTCTCTGGTGAAGGGTAGGTGCAGGATGCTAGTAGCAGTGTTAGTCTCCGGTTGATAAGAGGTGGAGGCTAGTACAAATGGGTTTACTCCAGTTTCTTAAATGCCAGAAATGCTAGTTTCTTAAATACCAGAAATACTAGTTTCTTAAATGCCAGAAATGCTAGTTTCTTAAATGCCAGAAATGCTTGTTTCCTAAATGCCATTCAGTGATGAATGGATTAATCTGCAAAATAGGAACAGGAGTTCTCAGACGGGTATTCCGATATTTAAAGAGGTACTCGACAAACGGAAGACGGAAAGATGCATTTAGAGAGCATGTAAAACAAGTGAAATTTAACAAGTGGTAGATGAAATAGACTTGGCTAGAACGATCGTGCTAGGAAATTAAAACAAGAACAATATTTTCCTGCACAACTTATTGGCAGTTGCAACAAATCTCGAGATAGCAAACTGCCTCAGATCAGACGCAGCACTGGCCAAAAAAATCACAAAGCAATTACGAGAACTAACAAAGAGAATACTGTTCCATCGAAAGTTGCTGGAAGCTTTTCCAGTCTGAAGATTTAGAACTTTTGAAGGAAAATTAGAAGACCAAAAATCTTCGGCATAAAGTTCAAGAGCGTCAGGCGTGATGGCTTGGGGGCCCTCATGTGGCCATGGGGGCCCATCATGTGGCCTTGGGGGCCATCATGTGGCCTTGGGGACCACATGATGTTTGTGACGTTTGAGATAGTAATATTAAACATTATACAATATTGCTATGGCCAAGAGGGATAGTTTCACATTGTCTGGGCAAATAGGCGTAATAGGGTTATCGAGGTACTCCTTGGCCTAGTACTGACCTTCCCAAAAATGCAACCCACAACAGTTGTCTAACTCCCGTGTACCTTTTACATGCTAGATAAACAGAGGCATCAGGTGGGAGGGAACAGTGCCCAAACGCTTCTGTCTTACTATTGGAATTGAATTCTGGACCTTCAGGATGTGACCTGATAGCTGTCAGTGATATTAAACACTTTCAGTGTACTTGGTTATCTTGACACCTGATCGAAACTACTATTATGTACGTCGACCAGACCACACACTAGAAGGTGAAGGGGCGACGACGTTTCGGTCCGTCCTGGACCATTCTCAACTCGATTGAGCTGTGGTCTGGTCAACTTACTTTAGCCACGTTATTGTGACTCATCGCCTGCCTATTATGTACGTCAGGGTCTCAGTGTATGGGTGTGTACTTTTGGCCCTGAGAAATGCAATTTAACCTTGATCAGTTAAACTGGTAACTTGCGACTTGATAATGATCCAAATTATCACTGTTATTACTATCCATATTTGCTGTCATTTATGTTCAGCCACGTTGTTGTGTCTTTTTCTTTGCAATTCAAATTATGTTGGAGGAAACATTCAAGACGAATTTAAGGGACAATCCTTACACTCATTGCTTCCATAACTACACTTGAAGAAATAATTAAAAAACGAGTTACCTCATTTTGCCTTTTGCAATTTGCAAAGCATTTGATCCTTTTTTTCAGACGCTCGCTAATCACTCGCTATTAACATAAATATTAACCAACACAGACATCTGAGGACAAAGAAAGTGACGATATTTAGGTCGTTAACTATTATTAGTTAACGTAATACTTAACGAGTTAAGTATTAAGTATTAATACTTAACTATTATTGTGAGTCAATAATAGTCAAGGAACGACTGGGGCGTCGTCACTTTCAATGTCCTGAGATGTCTAGGTTAGTTAACATTTATGTTAATATTTCAGATGTTAATATTTCTAGCAAAGACAGAGAGACAAGTGATTAAATAAAACACTTAATCAGCAGGGAAAGTTGGTGAACTCTTAACTGAATATCTGTTATTGTCAAGGAATTATTTTCAGAATCAAATGTGTTGTTGACAAGAATTTAAAATGGTGTTGAAATCACAATTCTATTAAACGAGCTTGTGTGTGCTTAGTGAGTTAGATCCAAACGTACCCATGAACCCAGTTGATTGACGTAAAAACTCTTTCTAATTTCCTAGCTTTGTAAAATATTCAGTGATTTAGTAAACTGTTAATTCATATCGCGATGTGTTTCACAAATTGTAATATTGTGTACTGCGTTACATAGAATATTTATAAATAAAAAGTGTCAAAATTGGACTTAATCGATCATCTAATCACAACTTCTGATATTTTTTATTGGTATGATTAATAATGATGTTTGATTACTGCTTCTACTACTAGTGATACAACTACAAATACACACGGAAATCCCATTAACGAGAAAATTAGAAAATCGTATTAATGAGAAAATCAGAAAAAAATAGAAAATCCTATTAATGAGAAAATCAGTAGGATTTTCTCGTTGATACTTCACGTAAATATAATTTCTTTGTGTATTTGAGGAGAGCAGTTGTGGGTGGAACAAAGACTGAACCATGAACCACAGTGCATGAGGGGCAGTGTGTGGAACCCTGATTAGGCTTCATTAGAAGCCTCAGGTAACCCTAGAGGATGTAGTTGAATCCAAGGTTGCAATGGTTTTCATCAAGTCGTGGTGTAGCGGTCTAGAACGTGTTTGGGAGCGCCCAGAGCGTAGGTTCGAATCCTCATAATGGCTCCTACTGATTTTCTCAATAATACTAGTGTTGTTGCTGCTACTTCTCTTGTTATTACTGTTATTGGTGTCACTAATTGTACTGCAATTATCACTGCTACTGACTTTACTACTGTTACTGCTACAATTACTGTTATTATTAACAGTGCTGTTATTATTACATTTACTTTTCTCGTTACTTCTGATGTTGTTATGGGTATTTCTCCTGTTATCATTTCTTCTGTTGTTATTATTACTTCTACTGTTACTGCTGCTACTGTTGTTACTGCTGCTACTGTTGCTACTGCTGCTACTGTTGCTACTGCTGCTACTGTTGTTACTGCTGCTACTGTTGTTACTGTTGCTACTGTTGTTACTGTTGCTACTGTTGTTACTGTTGCTACTGCTGCTACTGTTGTTTCTGCTGCTACTGTTGTTACTGTTGCTACTGTTGCTACTGCTGCTACTGCTGTTTCTGCTGCTACTGTTGTTACTGTTGCTACTGCTGCTACTGTTGTTTCTGCTGCTACTGTTGTTACTGTTGCTACTGCTGCTACTGCTGTTTCTGCTGCTACTGTTGTTACTGTTGCTACTGCTGCTACTGTTGTTTCTACTGCTACTGTTGTTATTGAAGGTGAAGGAAAGACTCAATACATAACTATGTAATTTAAACCAACTTTTCGGATGAAACCTGCTTCCGTTATCAAGCATTCTGTTGAACAATGTTCTGTTGTGTGTATTGAACGTGGTTAAGTATGACCTGTAACATGAAACGGAAGGTCTTCTCCACGCTAAAGAGTACCCGGGTTCGAATCCTGAGCAGGGCTGGGACAGCTGGATAACTCCTTCTCATTCCGGTTTATATGGAGCTCCACAGCAGCAATTGAGAGATCTGATTGGAAGACGTTTTTATACTGGATTTGTGGAGGAAAAAAAGCTACTTCCTACTACTTTTTTAGCTCTTACACATCAGCTACTTCCCTCCACCTCTCAGCCCTCACAGTACCAGTCACTTCCCCCAATGCGGAAATTCCACATACTTCCCAGCATATTAAATTCAACCTTTATGTATGAAACATGAATTACAACATTGGCCTCCAGCACTTCAATTACATTTTTTTTCCTTCAAATATATGTGTCTCAGCACATATAGATGAGACACATATATACGCTCATTATAACTTGAATGGAGACCAACACCTCTGTTTCCAACTCTGCAGAACCTTGTATTTTACCCAATGATCTACAACATCTTAATTTCTACTGTGCTTTCTTGAATTCCGTCTTACGTTCCAACATCTTGAATTCCTCTGGCATGGAAGATGAATAGCTTATACCTCGTTCGCCACCCTTGATATGCCTGAAGCTGAATTCATTCTCTTTCATGAGGATTAATTAAGTCTTCACGGATCTTTTCAAGACTTTTTTCTTCATCTGAGCACCTTACTGCTGATGCACATACTTACATAATTTGGAGCTCCCGCTAAGTGAAGATTGTTAAGTATTATTCCGGTTATCTGCTCTTAGGCTTCAAAGCCTTATCTCCATCTCGCCATGATTATAGACGCCAGACTCTCAAGTGTGATTGGTTGAAGGTTTGTCTAGCTTCATGCAGGTCGGCGTTCAATCCCCGACTGTCCAAGTGGTTGGGTATTAGTCCTTCCCCTCCACCTCCCCCCCCTCCCAAATCCTTATCCTGACCCTTTCCAAGCGTTATATAGTCGTAATGGCTTGGCGCTTTCGCTTGATAATTCTATTCCCTTCCCTTCCTATTATTTATATTTTCTCTATTAATTTGAAAAGCAATATTCTTTAAACGTTCATAATACAGTGTCAAGATATTGACACAAGATATTGAATTGGCATTAGTAGTGAGTACGCCAGTGGGTGAGCCCAGGTAATTCAGGTTCGAACCCTGGTGAGGGTTATAAAAGTATTTAAGTGATATTTATAAATATAAATTTATAATATATATATTTATATATATAACCCCGGGAATGATTGAATTAATATAACGATGATGTAGAAGTTGGAAGGAAACTATCACTAACATACTATACTCCATAACAATATTAAATTAAAAACTCTGTTGACATTTTTAACCTTGAAAGGTTAAATACCATTAAACTACTGGCCTAGCCAAAGGGAGAATACCATTACTACACTTCATCCGGGTACTCCATTTAGTCTTTGAACTTTCCCTTACTCTCACGCGCGCCACTCACCTCTAAAGTAGATGTCTCCAGACTACAGACTTCGGTGTGCAAGTGTGTCCTCAGTGTACTACACCCCCCCCTGGCTCCGTGTGTGTGTCTTCAGTGTACTACACCCCCCTGGCTCCGTGTGCGTGTCCTCAGTGTACTACACACCCCCTGGCTCCGTGTGTGTGTCCTCAGTGTACTACACCCCCCCTGGCTCCGTGTGTGTGTCCTCAGTGTACTACACCCCCCCTGGCTCCGTGTGCGTGTCCTCAGTGTATTACACCCCCCCCTGGCTCCGTGTGCGTGTCTTCAGTGTACTACACACCACTTGGCTCCGTGTGCGTGTCTTCAGTGTACTACACACCACTTGGCTCCGTGTGCGTGTCTTCAGTGTACTACACACCACTTGGCTCCGTGTGCGTGTCTTCAGTGTACTACACACCACTTGGCTCCGAGAGGCAGCCATAAACTCCGTATACTGTACCGTGTGAGTCTCCAGTGTAAGTCAGTGACTGAACCTCTTGGCTCCAGGATTCCTACTTCTAGTATCCTCTTTACTCAAATGGCTTACAATGTCCCTGGCTTACACTGCACAAGGCTTATAATGCCCAAGACATACAATGTCCCTGGCTTGTAAGGTCGTTGACCCACAAGCCAGTGACAATATAAGATCATAGACTGATTGATCATCGGCCGGAGAGATTAGGGGAATTGTGAAGGTTTGAACGGATTTGGTTAAGTAAATACTACTGTATATACGTTGCTTTTTATATGGTGGATTTTAACAGTGCCACACTCGCCTACGATAGTCCAAGCACTTGGGCTGGACGGTAGAGCGACTATTTCGCTTCATACAAGTCGGCGTTCAATCTCCGACAGTTCAAGTGGTTGGGTTAAGCACCATTCCTTTCCCCCGTCGCAAATCCTCATCATGACCCCCTTCCAAGTGCTATATAGTCGTAATGGCTTGGTGCTTTCTTCCTGATAGTGTCCTCCCTTCCTCCCCTAAGACAGCGCCACACTCCCCTAAGTCTATGTTAATTACTTGTATAAGACGAAACTTGCTAATTAGTTCCCTCTTCGCCAGTGGATAAAATAGACTACTAACCTTCCTAATCTTTCTTCTGTGGGACAATCTTACTAATATTTTTTTCTGTGGGAAGGTTTTACTAATCATTCTTCTGTGGTACAATTTTTCCAATCTCCATTCAACGCTACAGCGCAACTAATCTCCCTTCTGTGTTAGTCTTCCTAATCTCCATTCATCTTCCTTATTTCCCTTCTGTGATACAATCTTTCTAATCTTTCTTCTGTGTTCTGTGGTACAATCTTTCTATTCTCCTTTTTGTTACAATATTACTAATCATTCTTCTGTGTTACAATATTACTAATTATTCTTCTGTGTTACAATCTTTAACTTCTTTCTGTGTTACAATCTTCCTAATCTGTCTAATGTATCATGTAATCTGTCTTATCATCCTTCGGTATTACAATCTTCCCTAATTTCCCTTCTGTTACAATCATCCTAATTTTTGTTCTGTATTATAATCTTTCTAATCATCATTCTGTGTTACAATCTTAAAATTCATCATCTTGTGGTACATTTTTCCTAATCAAATTTGTGTTACAATCACTTAATAATTTTGTCTGTGCCATAAACTTCCTAATCTCCATTCTGTGTTTCAGTCTTACTAATCATCCTTACGGGTTACAATCTTGCTGATCATCCTTCTGTTCTACAATCATACTAATCTTCCTCCTGTACAATTTTACTCATTTACCTTCTGTGGTAAAATCATATTACTCACTTTTCTGTTATGCAGTTTTATTGACAGCTGGGTGGACAGCGCTTCGGAGTCGTAGTCCTGAGGTTCTGGGTTCGATCCCTGGTAGAGGCGGAGACAAATGGCCAAAACGTTTCTTTCACCCTAATGCCCCTGTTACCTAGCAGTAAATAGGTACCTGGGAGTTAGACAGCTGCTACGGGCTGCTTCCTGGGGGTGGAGGCCTGGTCGAGGACCGGACCGCGGGGACACTAAGCCCCGAAATCATCTCAAGATAACCCATCTTACCCATCGCCCTTCTCTAGAACAACTTAACAGTTATGACATGAGCTAAAATTGCTGAAATAGGGAATCCAAATCTAAGTCGATGATAAAGGGGTGCAATTGATGTTTTTCATTTCATGAGAACTAGTGGAGGAGTAGGGGCGTCTGAGGGATGGGTCTGAGTAGTAGAGTAGTAGTAGAGTTGTAGTAGAGTCTGAGGGATGGGTCCACCATTCAGTATCACGAAGAAAATGTGGAGGACATGAAATTTCATGGGTGAACAGAACAGCGGAATAGGGGGAATGGAACGGCGGGATCGGGTGAGGAATGGGTGGAATAGAGCAAGGAAGAGCAGGAACGGGGCTGAGGAAGAGATAAAATTTTCAACCTAGGAAAAGGTGGAACAGGGTGGAATAGAAAGTGTTGAAAACAGGATAGGAAGAGGTGAAACCGAGAGAGAGGAACACTGAAAAAGGGCGAGAGAAAGGTGGAGCCGAACTAATAATAGGTGGAAGAGGCAGAGGAACAGGCAAACCCGGTGAAACAGAAAAGAATCCGATGAGGAACAGACGGAGATCACAGAGCCTGAAGGGTATGTGTTGGGTTGAATAAAATAAAAACTATGCTACAGCAGGCTTACAAAATTGTATTTCAGTGATGAACTCTCTTTCAAAGAGATTTATTCATTTGTAATGGAAAGTGGAATATTTTTGAAACGCAGATCGAAGCATGTGAACATGAACAATATTTTGCTTTTACGTTGAATGAATACATTGTGAAAGCCAAAGTCTGGGATGAATTTCCATTGTGTGCATGATAGGTGGCGTTCTTCGGCTCTTTGGGTTGATTGCATGAACAATAAATTGTGTTTGTGAACGAGTATGTGTGAATGAGTTTGAATACGTGCTTGCAGTATGGTTGCGTAGGGGTTTGTGTTTACTCATCTGAGATTACAGGGTAGAGCTCGTTAGACTCGGCTCGAGCTCAAGCTCGTTAGGCTCGGCGTTAAGCTCGTTACTCTTTTCATAGCTTTTCTTAGCGTATTTACACTTAAAACTGCGTATCGAATTGCTGTTTCTAATTAATATTTGTGCCTGAAGTGGGTCGAGCTGTTAGCTCTAGGAACTTACCATTTTAACTATCGCTTGTCCAAAGTACAGGTTCTCAACCAAATTGCCTGTCATATGTAATGCTTATACTTCTCTCCCACACAACCATAACTAACATGAGAGACAGTAGAGATGTATTTAAATAACGCTTGGATGTTTAAATATCTGCCATGACAGTATCTGTTACTGAGGACTTGCCCAAGCTCGTTCTTTAAGTGTTTGTATCTCAGTGGGATCCATAGAGTTGAATTCACGGTCGTTGTTCCTCTCCTCCTCCTCTCTTTCCCATCCTCACCTCTGCCCTCTTATTCCCATATTCTCTTCTACCCGACCGCTCATCTGTCTCCTCTTTATCCTCCACGTTCCCAACTTCCCTTCGTCCTACTCACTCTCCCACCCACACCATCCTCGCTCTCTCCAACTTCTATCATCCTTAAAAAGCTTGCCTGAGAGGAGAGTTTATTTGGGAGCGTCACTCACGGCGTGAGTCTCCCTGTAGCACCGTCTACAACACCTCCAACAAGACCAAAATCCCTTGAGCGTTTATTTTTCCTCGCGTTTTACCCAGACACAAGTGAGCGTCACACACACAGCGACGTGATTGTCACACAAGACTATCATCCTCAGCTGTTTACCATGGCCGCAAGCTTACCATATCTTGCAGGGGGGAAATGTGCAAGTGCAGCAGTTATATATATGGGTCCAGCAACCAGGAGGCCTGGTCGACGACCGGGCCGCGGGGACGCTAAGCCCCGGAAGCACCATAAGGTAACCTCAAGGTATGGCAAAACTTTATAATCCTAACTCAAACGATGTGAATTTACGGTAATGCATACTTTTATGGGGTGGATCAAATCTCTGGTTTCTTCCTCACTTATAATATCCATCTCTGATCATCAATGGTATTATATTTTTTTTTAAGACAAATCTTTGTTATTGGTGATTGTCTCCCCTCGATCACCTGCTTTTTGTTCCATTATGGTTGATGTTATGGACTGCAATGCATTGTACCTGCGCACTGTACATGCGCACTGTACAACACTCGCTCCTCCTCCTCTCGGGAAAGCTCCCCTCCACCTCTTACCCATCTTTTCGAAATCTTCTTTATGAAAACGACAGAAAACAAGATACTTTTTTCGACTTGAGAATGGTCCAGGACGGACCGAAACGTCGTCTCCTCTTCACTTTCTAGTGTGTGGTCTGGTCAACATACTTCAGCCACGTTATTGTGACTCATCGCCTGCAGAAAACAAGATACTTTTTTCCCGTAGATAAACATTCAAAGAGGTTTGCTGACTATCTGTCTACTCGCGTCTGAATGGACAGCGCTCGGCGGTAGTAGTCCTAAGGGGCCCTGGTTCGATCCCCGGCAGAGGCAGATTCAAATGGGTAGAGTTTTTCTCACCTTGGTGCCCCTGTTCACCTAGCAGAATATAGATACCTGGGAGTTAGACAACTGCTACAGGCTGCTTCCTAGAGATGTGTGTGAGTGTGTAAGAGAAATATATGTAGTAGACATAATAAAGCAAAAATTAACTGGTTAGAAATGCGGGGTCCAAGAGCTAATAGTTCGACTCTGCAATTACAAAAAGTAAATACAAATAGTAAATAAACACACACACACACACACACACACACACACACACACACACTGTAATATTAGACTCGTTTCTCTCAACGTTTGCTGATGATGCAAAAATTATGAGGAGGATTGAAACAGAGGATAATAGTAGGAGGCTACAAGATGACCTAGACAGATTGAGTGAATGGTCCAAGAAATGGCTGTTGAAGTTCAACCCGAGTAAATGCAAAGTAATGAAACTAGGCGGTGGAAACAGGAGGCCAGACACGGGATACAGAATAGGAGATGAAGTACTTAATGAAACGGACAGAGAGAAAGATCTAGGAGTTGATATCACACCAAACCTGTCTCCTGAAGCCCACACAAAAAGAATAACATCTGCGGCACATGCGAGGCTGGCTAACATCAGAACAGCCTTCAGGAACCTGAGTAAGAAATCATTCAGAATCTTGTATACCACATATGTAAAACCAATCCTGGAGTATGCGGCCCCAGCATGGAGCCCGTACCTTGTCAAGCACAAGACGAAGCTGGAAAAAGTTCAAAGGTATGCCACTAGACTAGTCCCAGAACTAAGAGGCATGAGTTACGAGGAAAGGCTGCGGGAAATGCACCTTACGACACTGAAAGACACAAGAGTAAGGGGAGACATGATCACAACCTACAAAATCCTCAGGGAAATCGACCGGATAGACAAGGATAAACTATTCAACACTGGTGGTACGCGAACAAGGGGACACAGGTGGAAACTGAGTATCCACATGAGCCACAGGGATGTTAGAAAGAACTTTTTCAGTGTCAGAGTAGTTAATGGATGGACTGCATTAGGCAGTGATGTGGTGGAGGCTGACTCCATATACAGTTCCAAATGTAGATATGACAGAGTCCAGTAGGCTCAGGAATCTGTATACCAGTTGATTGACAGGTGAGAGGCGGGAGCAAAGAGCCAAAGCTCAACCCCCGCAAGCACAAATAGGTGAGTACAAATAGGTGAGTATACACACACACACACACACACACACACACACACACACACAAACACACACACACACACACACACACACACACACACACACACACACACAAACACACACACACACACACGCGCGCAAACACACACACATACACGCACACACACACACACACACACAAACAAACACAAATATACACAGACAGTCTCTGTCCTTTCTCTATTTCTCCCTTTTTAAAATTGAGACTAAGGGGTCATTAGCAATTGTGCTGATGAAGGTGACTAGGTAATACACCTTTACCCTCCCCCCCTCCCCCCACGTGTCCCTTGACATAGGGAGGTGATTCGGCAATTAGGATTTACCTCCCCGCGAACCCGTCATAATTAGCTGGCTCGGTATTTATGATGTTGGGTTAATCACTTACACCAAAGAAAAGTAGCCCTTTTGTTTTTTCACTAAATTTGTTAATTTTCTTTTTATGTTGCATCCGTCATATTTACAATATTAGAAAAATTATTTAACCTCTCCCAAAAAATATTACAGCAATTTAACATAACTTTTTCCCAAGTCTTATATCTAATATTATTAACACACGCACAAGTGTATATACACTGTGAGGTATACTCCAATTATCGGTGAATATACAGTGAGTTTACATTAGTCTTGGACTATGTTCAGGAGTAAAGTTTACATGCTGTTATTTAATAGGTTATTATGGCTGCCTTCTGCTGTACAGAAGTTAATTGGCCTCAAGCCAAAACCAAATCAAATCGTCTCATCTAAACCACATAATGCATCTTTCACCAAAAACCTTATGATAAAAAACTGTAAAATGTCTTGAGAAAACAGCACATGTCTCGGTAGAAGTTGTTGGCTAATGTCTGAGTTGTAGCTCAGAGCAAGTTATCGAGGGATAGCGTGTGTGGGAAACATTAAAGCATGACCTTTGTTGGGTAAAAGTTATTGCCCAGAAGGTAAACATCTAAATTCAGTTTCACCACAACGTAGTTCCGCCCGCGCCAGGATTCTACAGTATGAAATATATTATAATTGGAAAATAAATTTGCTTGGCGATATATGCAGCATTTTAGAGACGAGGTCACTTGACTTTGCCTGAGACTTGATAAAACGAAGGAGGGGGAGCTTAGTCATCTGAAATAAGTTACTACATTTCATGAGGGACGAGCGATATAGGAGTACCGAGAAGTACACTTAGAACACAACACGTTTACTCAAGTACACTTGAGAAATTGCGGTGATAATTCCCATTACTGGGACCTACAACGGTTTATCGAGGTCATATTTATCGAGCTTCTACAACGGCTTATCGAGGTCCTCCCTCTGGGCCTGCCCCCTCACCCTCACCAGGATCCAACCAACAGCAGTTGATTAGCCCCCTCTGTACTAATTGTACTGACAGGTGAATAGAGGCATCAGATGAAATAAAACGTGTCCAACCGTTCCTGTTACTTCGGGTGAATTGAAACTTGAGTCCCTTACCTGGGAGTCGAGGACGCAGAGCACTGAGCCACAGGACCCATTATGAGGAAGAACAACAGAGGATCACATCGACTTGAAGAGCAGAATTAGCAAGCCGGTCTACAGTATTAACTCATTTTGAAATTATTTCAAGAAAACTTAAGAAAATTAGAAGATGTAGTTCAGTTTGGTCTCCACAATACGATAACAAAGTTTATCCTGGGATTTAGAAGCCTCCATTACGGAATGGGATTAAATAAAAATAATTTACATTCTCTGGAAAGTAAAAATGTCAAATTCATTTACACTGAGCAACCTCAGCAAGCAATGAAAGTGTTGCTCCAGCTCTCGCTCGTGTCAACACTTATGGGTCTACGATTACTTAGAAGACAAACATTTTATTTAAAATAATATGCAGATGTTGAGATACCAGTAATTAGCTGCATCAGTTGCAACGAATAAAGCATCAGATTCTTATGTTTTTAGGGCTTTATTCAGATATTTATTAAGAAAATAAATAATGTACTAATATATGTATATATATATATATATATATATATATATATATATATATATATATATATATATATATATATATATATGTTTCATTGAATATGACCGCATATTCTGTATTTATTATTTTCTGGTTTAGGGCTTCTATCCCTCTAACTATTTTCTTAGCATCAGGGCTTAATTGAAATAGGAGTTCTCCAAAACTCATTTTCGTACTTTTAAGGTGAAGAAAAGAAGTGATTTACTATAGAGTGTATTACACTTATTTGTATAATTTGCACGACGTTTCGAACCTCCATGGTTCATTCTCAAGTGAACAGATCTTACAATACTAGTTGATTTTATACCCGCATTAGGTCAGGTGATAATACAATGAAGGTGAAAACATGGGGGATACATAAGGGATAAACATAGGGGCTGCAGAAGGCTTATTGGCCCATACGAGGCATCTCCTATCTAAACACAAATATTAATCCAGTGTAATTGGCCTGTTATGTTGGACATTGTCTTCTGTGTTGGCATCGATATGTTCTTGTCTTGTCCTTACTCTCATGGTGGGTAGAGTAAATAGTTCCGTGATTTGGGTGTTCATGGTAGGTCGCTCTATTCTTATGTGAATTGCCTCAAGAATTTGTAATCTTCTTGAATCTTGGGTTTTGTCTATTATGCAAGTATTCTTGTTCAACATTTCTCTTGTTAGAGTAATGTCATGGGCTTGTCTCATGTGATTCCTAGGGGCACCAGATTGAAGATGGCATGTCAAACGCCTCGTCAGCTTGGTCGACGTCATACCTATGTACTTACATTGAAGGTTACATCCTTCGTGGGGGCAAGTGTACATGTATACAACGCTTGACTGCTGTAGAGGGTTCTCCGTCGGCTTCGGGCTGTTTTTGATAAGGAGTTCGGAAGTCTTCTTGGTTTTGTAGAATATTATCAGGTTTATGTTTTGGTTAGGAGTAGTGCTTTTTACTCCTTTATGGATTATTTCTTTCATTATTCTTTCCTCTTTTATATGTTCACTGTGCATGGTTGATTTGTAATATAATTTTATTGGGGGTGTTGTGGTTTCTGTTCTAGGTTCTGAATTATACCAACGGTCCAAGTGTCTTCTTATAGCAGCGTTTATTTCCGCGTTGCTATATCCGTTGTTCACCAATACCTGAGTTACTCTTTCAAACTCTCTACTCACGTTGCTCCATTCAGAGCAGTGGGTAAGCGCTCGACGAATATAAGCATTGAGAACACTGGCTTTGTATCTTTGGGGGCACTCACTTCTACCGTTCAGGCATAATCCTATGTTGGTGGGCTTGGTATATACGTTGGTGCTTAAAGAGGTTCCTGTTTTTGTTATTAGTACATCCAAGAATGGCAGACTGTTATTTTCACTATTTTCATGTGTAAATCGGAGTACTGACTCTCTCTCTAGGTGTCTTTTTAGGTCAATTAGTTCATCTGAGTCTTTTACTATTACGAATATGTCATCTACATAACGGCAGTATACAGTTGGTTTTTGCCTGCTACTGAAGACCCTATCTTCGATGGTTCCCATATAAAAATTAGCAAATAAAACTCCTAAGGGGGAGCCCATTGCTACTCCGTCTATTTGTAAATACATGTCTCCTTGTGGACTGATGAAAGGGGCTTCCTTTGTACATGCTTCGAGAAGACTTTTCAAGTGTGGCTCAGGTATGTCTAATTTGGGGGTGCTCTCGTCTCTGTATACTCTGTCCAGTATCATTCCTATGGTTGTGTCGACTGGGACGTTGGTAAAAAGGGATTCAACGTCCAGGGAAGCGATGATTCCATCGGGCTGGGTAGATTTGATCAATTCTAGGAAATCTGCTGATGATTGTAGACTAAACTTACTTGGAGTGTATGGAGTTAGGAGTTCATTGAGTTTCTTTGCCAGGTGATAAGTTGGGGTTGGTATTTGGCTGATTATAGGGCGTAGTGGGTTACCTGGTTTATGCGTCTTAACATTGCCGTAGGCATATCCTAAGCCATAGTCGCCTTGAAGTTTATTGAAATGCACACTACCTTTCTTTGCGTTGATTGCTGTAATTGTTTTGTTTACTTTCCGCTTAAGGTCTTCTACGGGGTTCCTCGTGATTCGTTGAAATTTGGAGTCGTCACTTAGGATGTCGCTAATTTTGTTCATGTATTCATGGGTAGGAATCAATACATATGCTGCTGTTTTGTCGGCTTTTCTTATTGTTACGTCTTTCAGATTTTTTAGTTGTTTCGCTGCTTCTTTGAGTCGTGGGGTTAAGATTGTAGATGAATATGTTCCTCGTTTTTTCCCTGCTTCTGCAAGTAGTTCAGCTTGAAGTGTGTCAGTGGTGATGACTTTTTTGTTGTCTTCTAGCTTATGGATATCGTCCAGAAGCATTTCGATTTCCAGGCGTTTTTGATGCATCTTTGGTTTAGATAAGAATTGACAATTTAGACCAAGATTTAAGAGGTCTCGTTGGTCCTGGGTAAGATCATAAGAAGTCAGGTTAAAGTAGCCATCTTTAGGACGAGGGATTTTTAGCTGTCCACCGTTTAGGGATGTTAACTTACGGAGTGTCTTTGTTTCTACAAGAGTTTTATGTTGTTGTTTCAGGTTAAATAGTTCACTGTTGATGGTTTGCTTGAGTTGGATAGGGATGTCGTACTGGGTCCATTTGTTTAACAGATGCTCCGCCTGCTCTATAAAGGTTTGGAGGGCTTCCTTCTTCTTGTTTAGTTGATGCCGTATGAGCTCTTGCCTATACCTATAGGTAAACTCTGTATTGCGGACTGCTGGGTCATGTGGGTTTATATTGGTGTATACTGGCAGCAGGTTTTCTTTCAAACATGTTTCATTGAATATGACCGCATATTCTGTATTTATTATTTTCTGGTTTAGGGCTTCTATCCCTCTAACTATTTTCTTAGCATCAGGGCTTAATTGAAATAGGAGTTCTCCAAAACTCATTTTCGTACTTTTAAGGTGAAGAAAAGAAGTGATTTACTATAGAGTGTATTACACTTATTTGTATAATTTGCACGACGTTTCGAACCTCCATGGTTCATTCTCAAGTGAACAGATCTTACAATACTAGTTGATTTTATACCCGCATTAGGTCAGGTGATAATACAATGAAGGTGAAAACATGGGGGATACATAAGGGATAAACATAGGGGCTGCATCTGGTGCCCCTAGGAATCACATGAGACAAGCCCATGACATTACTCTAACAAGAGAAATGTTGAACAAGAATACTTGCATAATAGACAAAACCCAAGATTCAAGAAGATTACAAATTCTTGAGGCAATTCACATAAGAATAGAGCGACCTACCATGAACACCCAAATCACGGAACTATTTACTCTACCCACCATGAGAGTAAGGACAAGACAAGAACATATCGATGCCAACACAGAAGACAATGTCCAACATAACAGGCCAATTACACTGGATTAATATTTGTGTTTAGATAGGAGATGCCTCGTATGGGCCAATAAGCCTTCTGCAGCCCCTATGTTTATCCCTTATGTATCCCCCATGTTTTCACCTTCATTGTATTATCACCTGACCTAATGCGGGTATAAAATCAACTAGTATTGTAAGATCTGTTCACTTGAGAATGAACCATGGAGGTTCGAAACGTCGTGCAAATTATACAAATAAGTGTAATACACTCTATAGTAAATCACTTCTTTTCTTCACCTTAAAAGTACGAAAATGAGTTTTGGAGAACTCCTATTTCAATTAAGCCCTGATGCTAAGAAAATAGTTAGAGGGATAGAAGCCCTAAACCAGAAAATAATAAATACAGAATATGCGGTCATATTCAATGAAACATGTTTGAAAGAAAACCTGCTGCCAGTATACACCAATATATATATATATATATATATATATATATATATATATATATATATATATATATATATATATATATATAACTGAAAACTCACACCCCAGAAGTGACTCGAACCCATACTCCCACAACTGGTATGTACAGGGACGCCTTAATCCGCTTGACCATCACGACCGGACAAAAGGAAGTGATAGCCGAGGCTATATGAACCACTTCCCCGCCGGCACTCGGATGGTAATCTTGGGCATAGCATTTTATCAAATCACCTCATTCTTTGGGGCACACGTGAGGAACACAAATGCAAACAAGCCTGAATGGTCCCCAGGACTATATACAACTGAAAACTCACACCCCAGAAGTGACTCGAACCCATACTCCCACAACTGGTATGTACAGGGACGCCTTAATCCGCTTGACCATCACGACCGGACAAAAGGAAGTGATAGCCGAGGCTATATGAACCACTTCCCCGCCGGCACTCGGATGGTAATCTTGGGCATAGCATTTTATCAAATCACCTCATTCTTTGGGGCACACGTGAGGAACACAAATGCAAACAAGCCTGAATGGTCCCCAGGACTATATACAACTGAAAACTCACACCCCAGAAGTGACTCGAACCCATACTCCCACAACTGGTATGTACAGGGACGCCTTAATCCGCTTGACCATCACGACCGGACAAAAGGAAGTGATAGCCGAGGCTATATGAACCACTTCCGAGTGGTTCATCCGAGTGCCGGCGGGGAAGTGGTTCATATAGCCTCGGCTATCACTTCCTTTTGTCCGGTCGTGATGGTCAAGCGGATTAAGGCGTCCCTGTACATACCAGTTGTGGGAGTATGGGTTCGAGTCACTTCTGGGGTGTGAGTTTTCAGTTGTATATAGTCCTGGGGACCATTCAGGCTTGTTTGCATTTGTGTTCCTCACGTGTGCCCCAAAGAATGAGGTGATTTGATAAAATGCTATGCCCAAGATTACCATCCGAGTGCCGGCGGGGAAGTGGTTCATATAGCCTCGGCTATCACTTCCTTTTGTCCGGTCGTGATGGTCAAGCGGATTAAGGCGTCCCTGTACATACCAGTTGTGGGAGTATGGGTTCGAGTCACTTCTGGGGTGTGAGTTTTCAGTTGTATATAGTCCTGGGGACCATTCAGGCTTGTTTGCATTTGTGTTCCTCACGTGTGCCCCAAAGAATGAGGTGATTTGATAAAATGCTATGCCCAAGATTACCATCCGAGTGCCGGCGGGGAAGTGGTTCATATAGCCTCGGCTATCACTTCCTTTTGTCCGGTCGTGATGGTCAAGCGGATTAAGGCGTCCCTGTACATACCAGTTGTGGGAGTATGGGTTCGAGTCACTTCTGGGGTGTGAGTTTTCAGTTGTATATAGTCCTGGGGACCATTCAGGCTTGTTTGCATATATATATATATATATATATATATATATATATATATATATATATATATATATATATATAAGTTCCAACATATGAACGTATGTTTCAGATGCCGCGGGAAGCGTTATGTTAAGCTTACAGAGAATCAGTTCAATTTTAATGTAAAGAGAAAATAATCCTATGGATTATAAACAAATTGACAATGAAGGGAACGGAAGGCAGGGAGGGAGGAAAAATGAGAGAGAGAGAGTAGAGAGAGAGAGAGAGAGAGAGAGAGAGAGAGAGAGAGAGAGAGAGGGAGAGAGAGAGAGAGAGAGAGAGAGAGAGAGAGAGAGAGAGAGAGAGAGAGAGAGAGAGAGAGAGAGAGAGAGAGAGAGAGAGAGAGACAGACAGACAGACAGACAGAAACAGACTGGCAGATACTAAGACAAAATTAACAGACAAAAACACCAAACACAGAGACAGAAATCTTCCCCTCATTACAGGGGTCAAACGACGCTTCATTCAAATTGTGTCAACATCAAAAGATGTGGGTTACTACCAGTATCGATGGTTCTAGCACAGAAAATATCGGTGTACAAACTTCAATGATTGTTCAGAGGAGACACAGCTATCATTTTCATCCCTAAGACCCAGGATATAGCTTAGTAATCATATATTAACACATGACCCACACAAGAGGTCGCATGTAATGACCTACAAAAGGGTTGATAGGTTAACAAAGCGTCTTGAATGTTTAGCCGTTATGCCTAAAATTTACCTCCGAGAAAAACATTTATTTTATTCATGTTCTTTACAATAAACCAATCAACTTTCATTAACAACAACTGCAATAGCCAATACTGATCAGCCCTCGTCTGGTGCTCTTGGGAGTCTACCAGCTCTTTGGTAGACTACCAGCTCTCGGTAGACTACCAGCTCTTGGTCAACTTCCAGCTCTTTGGTCGACTACCGACAACATTCACCCTCTAACTTTCCGTCTGAAAGGTAAAATTGGTTTCCATTTGACTCTAGCCAAGAGGTCGGGTCCTTGCCAACTTCCCCTTTCATTCCTTTTCCTCAACGATCCTTCTCTACATATATTCCGGTTCCCTCGTGTTTCATGTTTATTTTCACTCTTACTTTCCATCTCAATTGTTTTTCAATCTCTCTCCCTTTCACCTAAGTCTTCAGAGTTCCTTCTGTATTTTCCTTTTCCTGGGTCTAACTTTTCGTATTTCCTCTTCACTCTCCCTTTCCATTCGATCTACGTCTGTTTTTCTTCTTGTTATAAGTTACTAAAGACTTTTCTTTGTCTCAATATTTATTTTATTTCAGTTTTGCAGTGTTGAGAACACTATTTCTCAGCACATGCTGAGAAATACACTTTATTTCCCCCCTCCCCTCCTCCCTCTTTCACTTCTTTTTCTCAGCTCTCTCACTATTCCTTCTCATTTCTCCCTCTTAGTTCTTCATCTCACTTCTCACCTTTAATCTCACCTCTCTCATCTCATCATTCTTTCTCACCCTTTTCTTTTTCAACACTTTTCTCAATCATTAGCATATACTTATTTCTGTATTACCCCTTCCTTCTCATATTTCATTCTCATCATGTTTTTATCTCCTTTCCCTTCTTACCTATTTACCTTATTTCTCCCTTCTTTCTCATCCTTTCATTCTTTGATTCCTATATATCCTACCTTTCTCATCCCTCCATTATTACTATTATTTCTCAGTCCTTTCCTTTCTCACCTTTCCTTTCTCGACTTTTCCATCGGTCCCCACCTTTATAAACCCCAATTTATCCCACCTTTGATATCATCCCCTCCTTTCTCGCCTTCCCTTCTCACCCTGCTTTATCACCCTTATCTTTTTACCCTTTATTTATAACGCCCTCTTATTATTCTTCACTTTAGACTTTCCTTCACGCCTAATCTTTCCCATCTTCTCTCTGTTCACCCGTATCATTCCATCTCCTCCAGCTCCTTTTCACCCTTCCTTTTATTCTTCAATCTCTCTTCCATCCTTTCCACGCTTTCCCTCTCATTCATCCTATTCTTGTTACTCTTGTTCTCCTTCTTATCCCTTCTTCACATTCTCTCATCCCCATCTATCCATCCTTTTCCACTTCTCTCTATCCATCCCCTTTCCCCCCTCTGATGCATATTTTCTTCCCTTCCTCGACTGTTTCTTTTTCTGTTTTTCTATCTTCCCTTTACCTCCAGTTGTTCATTTTCCCCTTTTCCTGCTCTTGACCCCTCCAGTGTTTCTTCTCCTTCCCCCTGCCCTTCCCCTTTATCTCAATATTTCCCTCTATTCCCTTTCCCCCTCTAGTTAATCTTTTGCCTCCCATTCTTTCTTTGCTCAGTGTTTCAAGCGGGGTTTCTCTTTCTCTTGGTCCCCCTCGGGTGCTCAGGGCTCCGCTCTCCCCTGCACTCATTTCCTGTCCTTTCATCTCTGTTTGCTCTCTCCTCTGTCAGTCCTCATGCTGCCTCTTTACTCATTTATCTTTCTGTCTCCGAACATTTTTCTACTTGTTCTTGTTTGCCTTCTTCTCATATAGCTGTATGTCAATACTATCATAATGCTTCTCCCGCTACCTCTGTCTGTCTGTCTGTCTCTGTCTCTTTCTCTCTCTCTCTGTTTTTCCGCTTGGTATCTTTATGACTGTCTCCTGCAGCCGTCACGTCCTTCACTGAGCGGACAGAGGCGGGAGATGAAACTATAATGTGGGAACACTGGCGGCTTCGTGTCACTGTTGACCTGTGAGAATGGCACACGACACCTGACCTCCAGCGTGTCATGTAGGCAGCCATCGGGTCCCTCCTCCTTCCGAGGGGTCGGAGGGGAGGACGGGGGATGGAACACTGTCACGCACCTCCCTAAAAGTGAGGGGAGAGTTGCTGGAACAGCAGCAGCAGGAGGAGGAGGAATAATACATTACAAACTTCTCGTTTCAAAAGGACGAAGAATTTACCGGGTTATATGACGCCGTAAGGATTAGTTTCCAAGTGCATCAAATCAGAGAGAATTGCGGGCTTTTAGCTAAATATAATTTACACACGTCGTCTCCCATAGGGGAATTTTGTTCCCTTTATACGCCTGGCTAGATAGGTCAGCTTATGGAGATTGACAGGCACAAATTGAGTACATAGAAGTACATGAGAGGAGAAGGGGCTGCATATGAGAGTACATGGCAGTACATGAGTTTACATGAACACGTTGGATTAAATGTGAGTACATGAGAGTCCATGCGCTTACATTAGTCTCTCCCACAGGGACCAGCGGTGCTGTTCACACAACTACAAAAATAATTCATTTAATTTTCCTCGCAGATAATCAAAAACGAAGGAAAATGCTCTTGTGTCGGATCCTTTTGAGGGGTTAATAGCTGGAAACACTGTGTCGGTATTTTAACTTGAAGCTCTGTAATATACCTTTCATGAATTGGGTACCAATGTTACCTACTGACTCAATTCCACTTTCCAGCGAGTTACAGCTGATAGTGGATGCCTGACAGCGCCCGTGGCCTTATAGACCCTTATAGAAACTCTCATAAAATTTTCAAATCTTCGATTCAATAAGTTTTTTGCCTTGCCTTTTTTGTTGAAAAATGCCAAATATTTTATAGAATTAAACATTTCAAGAGCTAGACGTGTGTTTTTATAAAAGACTCAAGGGATAAAGTATGATAAACAGTACAATATACGACTTATGGATTGTGTACAATGCATCTGCATTAGTGGTACAGTGCAGATGCATTATATAATGCGACCATGCATTATATTGCATGGCCAAACGACCATGCACTATAATGCATAGTCGTTTGGCATGGTAAGGAAATTAAATACTTGCCGAAACGATGACATGTATGATAAAAAGAATAATTATACAACCTATTACTGTATGCCAGTTATACAACAGTGACTATATATGCTAGTTATACGACCAGTAATTTTAGACCTGTTATACAACCAGTAATTATATACCAGTTATACAATGACTGTATGCCGATTATAAAACCAGTGCCTATATCAGTTATACATCCAGTGACTGTATATCACGTATGCAAACTGAAGTGCCTAGATTCCAGTTATACAACCGTAACTGTATGCCAGTTATTCAACCAGTAAATGTATGCTAGTTATAAAACAGTGACTGTGTGCCAGTTATACAATCAGTTACATTATACCTTTGACAACCAGTAACTACACGCTTGCAACACTACCAAGCTATGGATTGGTTACTGCAGTCACTCTATTATTGCATTCTATGATAGTAACTTGAAGCTGTTTATCAGATTGCTTCAGTAACATCGACTTCTAAACCGTTACACTCATGTACAGTTCCTGTACTAAATATTAATGACGTCGCTGTGACTTGCTTGCGCTTCCAATATCTATTTAACATTCCATTGTTTCCTTGTTCACCATTTTGGAACATTGATTTCTTGTTTCTTTGACGTACCTGGATCTGGATCGTACCAGTAACGAGGCTCTAGTTCTTCTGCTCCCCAAACCCGGTCCGAGGCCAGGCTTGACTTGTGATAACTTGGTCCAACAGACTGTTGCTTGGACTGGTCCGGAGGCTCACATATCCACTACAACCCGTTTGGTCCGGCACTTCTCGCAGGAAACTGTCAAACTTAAAAAAACACTTGGAAAACTTCATGTTTTTCTTGATGTCCATTTTTGTGGCGGCAATATTTCTTATGCTTGCTGGGAGGATATAACCTCTGATGCTGATAGTGGTGTCTATGCCTATAGTGTCTCTACTCTTCACTGACTGTTTTGCATTTCCTTCCATATTGTTCACTTCAGTAAGTTGTTATTTTATAGTTCAAATATGGGACCTGGCTTTCCAATATTTTCCAATATTATGTGATACATCTCTCGTCTCCTTTCCATTTATCATATGCTTTTGCAAAGTCTGCAAAGGCATTTGCAGACTTAATCCACATCTGTATTTTGTTTTTCTTCTGGTGCTTCTGTGATTTTGTCATTGGACTCACCTAGTTGTGGTTGCGAGAGCTGAGCTTCGGTTCTTTGATCCCGCCTCTCAACAGTCAATTAACTGGTGTACAAATTCTTGAGGCTATTGGGCTCTATCAAATCTACATTTAAAACTGTGTATAGAGTCTGATTATTATGGAGTTAGCCTCCACATGTGGCATTACTCAACCACAATGACTATGGTTGACTAACTGTGAAAGACATGATCTTCCTGCTCTAAATTCAAAATTTCCTGGGTTGTTCTCCATAAATCTGCTGATGTGATTCCTGATCACTTTTTCAACAACTTTTATTGTGTGTGATGTTAGTGTGACTGGCCTATAGTTTTTATCCAATGATTTACTCTATCCCCTGTGTAGTGGAGGTATCCCTGAGGTTTTAAGTGCTTCTGGTATCTCCCATGCAGATAAGTTTTCCTCCAAATTACACTGAGCTCTTACACTCCTAAAAGATGGCTTCGTCTCACTTCTGTTTTTCATTATCTTTAAAAAAAAGTTAGATTTATTAGATAACCAGTTTAGACGGGTCGTTGACGCCCAATGGCACTTCAAATACTATGTTTACAATATCTGTTTCTTGTTGTGTTAAACATAAGACCTGTAATTTCTTTCATATTTACACCCATTCAACTTGCTTCATCTCCTACATACTGTTATGAACTTCCCTTGTTTTACCTCTAATAATTTTAGTATCCGTGTCTCTTTAGTATCCGTCTAGCCATTTTATCCTCTAACTTCAACCTGCTTCTACGAATCCTCGCATTAATATGTGACACTTGCCTTTGTTATCTTGTTTTCTTTGTTATCTGTAATTCAAAGTCAGTAAGTTTCCTCTTCTCTCATGAGATCATTTTGTGACATCAGTGAACTAATTTATTACCGCAAGGAAAAGATTTTAAAAGTTAATTGTCGTTCTAACTAGCAATCTCACATTCCCTCATATCATCTGGTTTATCTCCCAACTATTTGGTGCTTATATTTAATTACAATATTAGCTATTCTAGTTAGCTTAGTTTTCACTTTTACTTGTTACATCAAAGTTATTGTCTTCAACTCATTTGTTTACATCAACGTACTTATATTTCTGTTCATTGGCACTAGTATGCCAGTGCCACAACCCAGTGCTTGCCTCTCAGTGCTCACATATACATACATCTACAGGGACTGAGATGTAGCTCATGTGGAATTATCTCATTCAGATTTATAATTAGCTTTTATTTAAATCTCTTGATACCCTTGATATAACACAGTGACCGAACACCTGAGACTAAACAACTTTGAAGATAAGGCGGCTTCGTCACCTCTGGAGAATCAAACTTTCAGTAAACTTTGTTACTTGAAAGGTTATTTGCGTTTCAGAGCTATTACAGAAGTTCACGTTCTTAAGTTCTGAACACGTGTTCAGTCCATAGTTCACAACAATTACCAAAAATAGTTACATATCGTGTTTCACCTCCATAAATAGAATGAGTCCTCCATCACCCTGCATGGAATCACTACCTTGGATGGAGTGATTGGATCTATCGCCTTCAATACGGTGAATGTCCCCGAGACATTTAGCTGTAATGAGAGAAGTCTGTAATGTCAATGTAGTGTCATCAGTTAACCTCAGGGTAAGTTGGTGCTATGATCTGTCAACCGTTGTGGGGGTTATTAAGGATACTGCAAATGCTTTCTGACCAACCAGTAGGTAAACCTGACCTAAGAACTTAGTTAACCACTAATGTGGTCCAATGTGGCCTCTTGACTTCAAGTCTATACACAGAGAAATGCTATTGTAAAACTCTCTTGTGTCTATATTCCTTTGTAAGCCTAGAATTTTCCAGCATGGCGATTTGTTGTCTAGTAGACAACAAAAACTAAATTATGATTGACATGATGTCAAGATTTCTGTAAAGTATTTGGTAAGTGCTGTCAAGTTACTGACATAATTAAGTATTTAGTTTCCAGCACTAGAAATTCATTCGGCTGTTGATGACGATCATTTCTGAAGCACTAGTGCTTTAAAGAATGTAATATTCATCCAGGTACGTATTTCATCACATTTACACCGAGAACAGAAATCAAAAGTGTATCTTTAATGATCTCTTCATTCATAACATAAATCAAAGTCATATTGTTAAGATCTCTCAACTCGTAGCCATACCAACTACTGTATAAATTAGTGAAACTATATATATATATTATTTATATATATATATATATATATATATATATATATATATATATATATATATATATATATATATATATATATATATATATATATATATCAATTTAATTTGGCCAAGGGGGAGTCCCCAGGTTCATCATTCGAATGTGATCAACATATATTAAACAGCCAAAGATATTTACTGATGCAATGACGATATAACGATAATTGAAGTACCTTATTTACGCCGTGTCATATTTTCCCCTACTGTAATAATTCATACACGTTGATTGATGCCAGACCACAACTTGCATTGCATTCAGGAGCAACACGCAACATTATGTAAACCTTGCAGTTTCAGGCACCCGTTTCTTCCAGGACCTCTGAAGTCCTCTGGTCCAGTAGAGTAGGATGAGGGGAGAGAGCTGGTGAGGGGAGGACTGGTGAGGGGAGGGCTGGTGAGGGGAGAGCACACACCGTCTTAAGAGTCACGGATGAGAGCGACGAAGGGGGAAAGGCGAGGGACGCAACACACTGCAACACACGCAAAAGCCGAGGGGAGGAGAAGGGGAAGATGAAGGAGGATACACTGCCACGCACACACACCCCTGAGGGGTAGAGAGGGGAACACAGCCACTCACACTTGAGGAAAGGACAGGGGAATACACTCCCATACGCATCTAAGCATAGATGAGAATACACTACCACACACACACCTGAGAGGCAGAAAGGGAATGCACTACAATACACCTGAAGGGAGAACAGGTGAAACATGCTCCCTTCACACACCTGAGTGGAGGAGGGAACACACACCTGACATGGCCACAACAACACGTTGCACTCATGGCACTCGGAGCTCATGATTAAAAACATTATAAATCAGACCTTTCACTCGAACATTTATACAGATTAAAAACATAGAAATTATTTTAACAAAAGGGATACAGTATGATATAATACAGATATACATCACAGTAACTATGAAACAAAATATAAAACACAATAAAAAATACAATTTGCTTATACAATAAAATGAGTAAGTAAACAACTTTCTTCTATGCAGTAGAATTACATATACCTAAATGATACAAAAAAATATTTATATATTAAAACTACTCATCTATTATGATTATTTATAGCGAAAGAAAATAGTAATGAAATCATTCATAATAGACAATAGTAATAATTAATGAATAATAGATAATTGCGATAATACAGGATAATAATCTTCACCTAAATGTACTTGCAGGGTTGAGCAACAGCTCCCAAGCCTCGACTTCTTGAGCCTGTTGATGATCTATGATTATGTCCTCTCGTTTGTTCTTATAAATGCAATTATTAATATAGTTCAACTTACGATAGATCTGTTAATTCATCTGTGTCATTCCTCTCATTCCTTACCTCAATCATTCTGCTGATTCAAGTTTTGAAGAGTGATTTTTTGCCTACTTTGTGAATTCGTATTTATACCTTATATGTCCGTATCATGTCTCCCACATACGTCTCCTCCCATCCAGAGTGATGTACTCCAGGTCCGTCAGACATACACAGTTAATGAAAGTAATTATTCAAACCTCCTGCCATTTATAATGGATTAAATAATTTATTGAGTAATTTATATTAAATGACAGTAATAATAGCCATTTATATTGGATTAAGAGACGAATGTCGATAACACATCAAGATATCTATCCAGAACGCGTGTAAGATGTAAGCAATATATTGAAATACGATATCAAAGCAATAATGATGGCGATATTAACTGTTAAATGGATTTATATATGTGTTCTTGAACCAATGAAATATTTAAGCCAAATGTGCTTGCCTAAAATATAGCTTTAAATAGTAAATAAAGTGTCCAAAGAACTATATGTCAATGATACCTAAACTGCTGGAAAATACCAAACACCTCAAATTATGTAAGAAAATATATATATGTCTCTTGGTTTGGTGGATTGTACAAGTGTCGACTTTACATACCGATTGTTACGTCCATACGTTACAAACGAAGCCTGTACGTCTTTTAACAATCACGGCGGCTCTGTTTACATTCATAAAATAACTTAAGAGCTTCAAAAGTTTACAATCCACAAACCGTTTAATACATGTAAACAAAGCAGCCATGATTGAGGAAAGATATACAGGTTTCGTTAGTAGATGCATCAATGCTTGACAAAGGTACTAGAGAACATATCCTAAGTGATGCTGGAATATATTTTCTCTCGTTGACTGTGTACAATTACCTTTGGTAATTGTACGTTTCTGCCCGAAACGCTTTGCGTAATAGTGGCTTTAGGCATTGTATGTACTAGCTCTATCTATTAATCCAACAAACTTTGTAAAATCTCTTGTATGTATGTACCTTACCTAAATAAACATTTATTTATTTATTTATTTATTTTATTTACTTAGGTATGTCCCAGAGACACTTGTACACGAAATAAAACTGACACATTTATATAAATGTTTCAGCTTTATTTGTTATAGAAGTTGGCCCATTTGTTATGACCACTTAAAGTTCGGTGATAAGTGGCTCAATAAAGCCACCTGCAACAGGTGCTTATTTACTGTTAGGTGAACAGAGGTATTTGGCGCAAGGAAATGTCCCCAAAAATCTCCGTCCTGCCTCGCGAATTAAATTAGTGTCCTCTTGGTGTGAACCATCATCGCAGACCACTCTGCTAGTTGGCTATATCACTATGTCCTTGATTTCCAATATAGATAAAATGTCATAGCCAAGTCCATAAATAGTTAAAATACTAAATTTCAATAGAGAAGATATAATCAAGATCTTACTAACACAGGACGAGTTCTGAATAATTATCTGCAAGGAAGTATATTTTCCTTTAAGATCAGATACTTATCAATAACTATGCTATGGATAGGCTTCAAGTACATTAATTGATGCTTCAAGTGCACAAGAGGATGCTTCAAGTGCACAAGAGGATGCTTCAAGTGCACAAGAGGATGCTTCAAGTGCACAAGAGGATGCTTCAAGTGCACAAGAGGATGCTTCAAATGCACAAGAGGATGCTTTAAGTGCACAAGAAGATGCTTCAAGTGCAAAAAAGGATGCTTCAAGTACACAAGAGGATGCTTCAAGTGCACAAGAGGATGCTTCAAGTGCACAAGAGGATGCTTCAAGTGCACAAGAGGATGCTTCAAATGCACAAGAGGATGCTTCAAGTGCACAAGAGGATGCTTTAAGTGCACAAGAAGATGCTTCAAGTGCAAAAAAGGATGCTTCAAGTACACAAGAGGATGCTTCAAGTGCACAAGAGGATGCTTCAAGTGCACAAGAGGATGCTTCAAGTGCACAAGAGGATGCTTCAAGTGTACAAGAGGATGCTTCAAGTGCACAAGAGGATGCTTCAAGTGCACAAGAGGATGCCCTCATGTCTGTGAAGTGTCTTAAACTGAGATTAACATGTTACATAAATGAGTGTCTGAAGTACCATTTTCTGTCATAAACTGCTCTCAAACAACTTTATGATGTTTTCAGAACCCTCCCGAGGGAAGGAGGCGAGTTAACTAGAGAAAGCCAGTGCACAAAGCCCCCGACATCGGAAAAGATGAATCACACGAGTTGATATCGTTCTCACAGACATAATTAGGTATCAGATGGGATCGAATTCGCATCCCTGGGGGAATCCAGGTATGGGAAATCCCACTCACATCAATGGACTCCCCAGTGGTGCAAGTTCGATCCCACAATACCAACTCAATCTTTTATCTTAGATGAAAACGCATCAGGGGAAAGCTTGGACGCGCACCAATCTATTGTCATAGGAAAGAGGAAGAAGGGAAGGATGGTGGGGGAGCTTTCTATCACCACACACTCCCTCCCTTCCCTTTCCCCTTCCCTTTCCCCTCCCCTCACCTGGAGGGGATCAAAGGGAACAAGTAGAGGGGAAGTTGACGCGGCCACCGAGCTTCTGTGAGAGAGGCAGAGCGGGAAGCAAGCGATCTATGCTTTTGGGGAAGAAATATTTTAAAATTTGGAACCGAAGGACCAGGAAATATTTAGAGGACAAATTAAATTAAAGTCTCCTTAAGAGATATACACAGAGCACGCACACACACACACATACATGCCCACACATACATACATGCGCTAACCCATTGAAACACCGAGCTCCAAAGTGATTGGCTAATATCTTATCTCCAGAGCCTAGCCTCTATTAGTAAGATATTAGTAAGATATATAATAAAAT
Organism: Procambarus clarkii; assembly: GCF_040958095.1. Lineage (NCBI taxonomy): Eukaryota > Metazoa > Arthropoda > Malacostraca > Decapoda > Cambaridae > Procambarus > Procambarus clarkii. Next base: position 24,744,091 of record NC_091218.1, on the reverse strand, counting down.
CACTTATCCATATCACCTTAGACACATCACATGATATGACGACAGAAATGAGGGGAAATGAGGTCAGAATCCCGCTAAGAGCCATCTTTTCTCATCTTAGAGATATACAAGTTTCTAAACATAGGTATTGTATTACGTGTTTTCTCAAGACTAATTACATACTGAACTGAATAGAATATGTCTTAAAGAGATAATTATGGTGGAATGAACTCGTATGTGACTTTGACAGTCATTAACAGTGACTTTGACAGTCATTAACAGTGACTTTGACAGTCATTAACAGTGACTTTGACAGTCATTAACAGTGACTTTGACAGTCATTAACAGTGACTTTGACTGTCATTAACAGTGACTTTGACAATCATTAACAGTGACTTTGACAGTCATTAACAGTGACTTTGACAGTCATTAACAGTGACTTTGACAGTCATTAACAGTGACTTTGACAGTCATTAACAGTGACTTTGACAATCATTAACAGTGACTTTGACAGTCATTAACAGTGACTTTGACAGTCATTAACAGTGACTTTGACAGTCATTAACAGTGACTTTGACAGTCATTAACAGTGACTTTGACTGTCATTAACAGTGACTTTGACAATCATTAACAGTGACTTTGACAGTCATTAACAGTGACTTTGACAGTCATTAACAGTGACTTTGACAATCATTAACAGTGACTTTGACAGTCATTAACAGTGACTTTGACAGTCATTAACAGTGACTTTGACAGTCATTAACAGTGACTTTGACAATCATTAACAGTGACTTTGACAGTCATTAACAGTGACTTTGACAGTCATTAACAGTGACTTTGACAGTCATTAACAGTGACTTTGACAGTCATTAACAGTGACTTTGACTGTCATTAACAGTGACTTTGACAATCATTAACAGTGACTTTGACAGTCATTAACAGTGACTTTGACAGTCATTAACAGTGACTTTGACAATCATTAACAGTGACTTTGACAGTCATTAACAGTGACTTTGACAGTCATTAACAGTGACTTTGACAGTCATTAACAGTGACTTTGACAGTCATTAACAGTAACTTTGACAGTTACGAAGTTCGTTGTCATGCATCAAGAAACTTAAAAAAAAATAGACCAATGAATACACAAATATCAAACCTTAAAAACAGGTTGGGTTTGATATACTCAGCTCAAGATTTCGGAAGGAATTAATAAAGGAAAGGAACACGACGACAAGGAACTACGTGCATTTAGAACATTACCAGAAACACAGATGTTGCAGCATCGCAATTGAGGAAGAAATTGGAGGAACTGGATGAGACAAAATCCTAAGAATTTGAAGAAGAAAAGATATGAATGTTCAACTTTTACGTTGAAGAGGTGAAAAAAAATCTCTGGCAGCGATTAGGATTGTAACAATATGCAGGGAGACCTGTATATTTTTCTACAATCATTTTTCAATCATTCCTGACTTCTTCAGGAATGATTGTAGAAGTGGCTACACAATGGAATGTACTAACTGTTCGAGAGGAAGTAAGAAGAGCTATTAAACAATATGATATGATAGAACAGCAAGCTGAAGTAGCAGAAGATAAGGGAGCAGGTAGTTAATATAACCGAGAATAGACTTCATCAAACGATGGAGAAAAACAACCAGTTAACAAGAGGTGGAACCAGACAGACTGAACATATAAATTGACCCTGAATATTCGAATGAGCCGGATAGATGAAATAATACAATTCAATGCTTGATAAGCGGAAATGTGTGAAATGTGGTGGGAAAGGTTTCACACACTCAAACGCAAATATGATAAAAAATACCGTAACGAGATGGCGAAGTTCTTGTAAAAGTTAAATGTTCGATAAAAGATCTAAGTACAACAGCTGGAGTTCATTCACTACACACATAAGGCTTAACTTCAAACTGTATAGCGTTTACACACACTCTCTCTCTCTCTCTCTCTCACACACACACACACACACAAAGGTTGAGCCCAGTAGGCTCAGGAACCTGTACACCAGTTGATTGATTGACAGGGACCAAAGAGCCAGAGCTCAACCCCCACAAGCACACATAGGTGAGTATACACACACACACACACATACACACACACACACACACACACACACACACACACACACACACACACACACACACACCCTCACACACACACACACACACACACACACACACACACACACACACACACACACACACACACACACACCCTCACACACGCAATATATCTCATCAACAAAGTCAAGCCACCAACAACAAACAGTATAGGTGGAGACGAGGCGAGGAAGGGTCCCACAAGACGCAGACCACTAACACACAGAGTGCGGCCTCCCCCCAGGGTTCCCCACTCCATTACCTGGCTCGCCCTCGCCAATGCCGCCCTCGCCTCTCTTATTAAGCCCGAAGTTAATTGACTAATGCTCTTGGGGGTAAGGGGAAACGCACAGTAAAAGGAAGAGAAAAAGGCAACCTATAAAAAAGGAGAAAGGTAACCTCTCATCTCTCTTATTTATTTGCCTGTTCCTGCCTCTCTTTTATCACACTTGTTAATGGTCCAAAACGGACCGAAACGTCGTCGTCGAGTCATTTTCTGACGGTTTAGTCATCATATCTTCAGCCACGTTATTGTGACTCATCGACTGCGCATAAAGATAATTTTATATGATTATGTATATTAGAGTGATTTCATCGAATCGCCTCACTTTGTGGGGCCACGTGAGCGACATAAATGCGAACAAGCTCTAAATTGATATATCTGTACCCAAGATTACCAACAAGTGCTGTCGGGTCGTTGGGGATATGGCCTCGGCTACCAATAACTTTTGTACAGTCACGGTTGGTCGAGTGGTTAAGGAATTGGGTACGCCATGTTGCATAGTGCTCCTGGCTGTCTGGGTTCGAATTCTTCTGGGGTGTGGGTGTATATTATATATATATATATATATATATATATATATATATATATATATATATATATATATATATATATATATATATATATATATATATATATCTTGTAACCATCAAATACATAATAAAGCACAAAAAATAAAAAAGGAAGGGGGTGGTAGGAGAAAAGCACACAGAAACTGTATTGGAGGGGATCTAAACATTCCCTCTAATGCGTTATGCGTGGTTTCCTCCGAGGCTATGGGTCCCCCTTCTTCCAGCTAGAGGTGGTACTCCCTTCCATATTTTATATATATATATATATATATATATATATATATATATATATATATATATATATATATATATATATATATATTTATTTATTTATTTTAAAATTTCATTACACAAAAAGGGTTACAACATTGGTTACATTGGTTACATGCAGGGTACAAGGTTTGTACAAGGCTTGTCACCGGTTGTAGAGTTTCTCCAGCTCCTCAGATGGCGAACAGGAACCATGGATGCAGTGAGCATTTCCTCTCTGGATCGCCACACTAAGGCGCTGAAAGAGGAAACTGGCGGCTCTAGAGTCTCTAGCTGTTTCAATTAGCTTGGACCCCAACTCCTTAAAAAACGAGCAGCACTTTTACCCCAGGCACCAAGTGTCTCTGAGGCAATTGGGAGAAAATTGTAGTGGTGATCAAGATCCCTGTATTTACATGATTTGGCTGCTTCCCAGTGATTGGTAGCACCTCCTGCCTGTGCAGCACTGAAGTCAACATAGGTGTTGGCTAAAGTTGAAACGCAAATGTAGTCCCACACCAACTGTCTACCATTCTTCTAGGGGTTCACCGTGATCCCGTCTGGGCGACCGACAGGCTCATCAGAGTTGCAGGGCATTAGGTAACGGGGCTCTCTCTCTGCTGGACAACCGGTTATAGTAAGGCTTCTCTTAATAATGTCATTAACCTCGCCGTGTCTTGCGAGGTAGGTATCCACTGGGAAACAGAAACGAAATTTCCGACCGTTTTCATCTTTCACCCACAAGGGCCAATCAAACACTGGGTATGGGGATGCGGCCCGTCAAACATTGGGTAAGTACTCTCGCTGGTACTCTTACTTACCAGAGAGTACTTATCGCGATTGGTACTCTCGCTTTCCAGGAAAACCCTGGCAGGGGCGTCATTATCCAGTGATGTTTGGTGAGCTCTGAGTCTCAGTGTTGGCAAGGAAGTGAAGTCTACGAGCATGTTCCTAGTGAGATCGTGTTATATTCATTTTGCATATGGTTTTTCACTTACAACATGATCTGAACATGCTAGTAGATAATTATACAGTCCTGGACTCTACCTCTGACTCTATAATTATACTATATCCTTACAATGTCGTTTAGTTGTCAGGGTAAAGTGTCACTAATGACAAGTATTCCTCTTTCGATCCCTAATTAATTCAACTTTTAATGTGTTTAACATTGCCTCGCAACTACCTTTCCCTATCATAACTACATCAACAACTGAGAAACTATGGATGTTCACCCACTTGCAACACTAATATTTAGGCTACTAACAAAACCATGACACCAGTTCCCATAAAGTATAACCCACATCTTTATCTGTCGATCCTTGACCCTGAATCTCCACAGATCAACTATAGTTAATTTTTCTTACTCGTCGATTTGCCTGATTATCTTACTACCTGAAGACTAAACCATACACCAGAAAATGAAACGTCGACGTTTCGGTCCGTCCTGGACCATCAACAAGTCGATTGTCTTCATATTTTAAGACACGTTATTGTGACTGATCGTCTGCATCTAACTACCTGCTCACTGTAATGTTTTAATGCCAGCAAAGGTTTCGCAATAGCCTCTCAGGATCAGTAACGTTGTTCACAAATCATTTGATAAATTTTGTGGCCACGACCTTTCAGCTATCCGGCTGAGTCTCCTTGCTTAATGTTGCATGACAATCGCTTTAAATGCAAATATTCAGATGGTCTCTCGGGTACACACTCATCTGTAAACACTTAAGGTCTTCTCAGAGTTTTCAAGTCCCTTCTCCCAGAGGACTACAGAGCTCACACAAGCCCTGAGGCTTATACTCATCTCCAGTGTTAGCGAGGAACTCAATCACGACACGTCCACCAGTGACCTACAGACTGTTCTTGTTTAAGATTTGCTACCTGGAACAAAAAGTTCCAAGTAGCACGGGCTATGGTGAGCCCGTAGTGACCTACAGACATAGGCGAGAGATGGAAGCCAGAGTGGAATGCGAGACACTGCCCCTCGCACGCGTTCGGACCCTCCTAATAGGACAGGGGAAGTGAAATGTGGGTGTGGGAGATGGAAGAGGCAGACTGGAAGGGCTGGCGGGAATGTGGGAATGGGTGAAAGAAAAGAAAGCTGAGAGAGAGAGAGAGAGAGAGAGAGAGAGAGAGAGAGAGAGAGAGAGAGAGAGAGAGAGAGAGAGAGAGAGAGAGTGAGAGAAAGAGAGAGAGAGAGAGAGAGAGAGAGAGAGAGAGAGAGAGAGAGAGAGAGAGAGAGAGAGAGAGAGAGAGAGAGAGAGAGAGAGAGAGAGAGAGAGAGAAAGAAAGAGAGAGAGAGAGAGAGAGAGAGAGAGAGAGAGAGAGAGAGAGAGAGAGAGAGAGAGAGAGAGAGAGAGAGAGAGAGAGAGAGAGAGAGAGAAGAGGGAACTGGGATGTGTGTGAGAATAGTGGTTATGAGGTAGTGAGGAAGACCCGCGGTATGAATGACGCTAACAAGGTGAGGCGCCAACTTTACTACAACCGTCTATCTCGACGAACGTCAGACGAGAGAAACCAAGTATTCTATATATTACGCCATCGGCCAACGGCTTCCGCCAGTGCGTCTAAAGAAAGGGAAGAGAGAAAGGGAAGAAGGAGAATTCCTTGAGGTGTCATTTTGATAGAATTCTAAGTGATGAAATGCAACAAAATCTAAATTTTGAAAAATATTTAACTTTCATGAAATTTTTCCAGAGCGCTGCAGTACCTTGGGAAAATTAATTAAATATTTGCAAAATAAATGTCTATTAATCTCCATAAACATGAGAACTTTATAACGAATTATATAAGAAAATTTAATATTATTGTGAATATGTGTTGATGTACCACGGGCCAGTAACTGTGTATCCATGCTTGTAGTTATGTATCCATGCTTGTAGTTATGTATCCATGCTTGTATTTAAGTATACATGCTTGTAACTGAGTATCCATGCTTATAATTATGTAGCCATGCTTGTAACTAGGTATCCATGCTTGAAATTATGAATCCAACCTTGCAGTTATGTATCAATGCTCGTAATTATGTATCCGTGCTTGTAATTAGGTATCCCTGCTTGTAATTATGTATCCCTGCTTGTAGTTATGTATCCCTGCTCGTTCTTATGTATCCACAACTGTAACTGACCAGACTCAGTACTGGTCAGCTCAGCAAGAATCAGTACTATGATCCATCCTTGTCCGTGTGTGTCAGTTCTCTGACCGAAGACCTGAGTTACCTGCATGCTGATGATCACAGGTGACGTAAAACACCTAAAAGGAATGTGGAAGAGTGAGGACTACAGAATACGATAGCGTGCCCTTCACAAGCTGTAGTAGATATCTAAAATGACAGCTTCTAGTGAACAAATCCACAAGGGTCGTGATGAGGGATCGAACCTACGTCCGAGGATCTTGGATCCCCTCGGACGTAAGTTCGAACCCTCATTACAGCCCTTGTGGATTTGTTCACTTGATGCATCACGCTATTGTGATTTCTGTGTGTAACAACTTCTAGTCTTCAACCAGACTGTATGGTAATGAGAGTGAGGGAGAGTACGAGGAGGCTGCAAGATGATCTCTCTCTCAGAATCGACAAAGGATTCGGATTTATAAGATTATATAATAAAAAGCCTCTCTCCCGAGACGTATATCAATGAAATCACACCAGTGGTAAAGATAAAGCTGGAAAACTTCTAAATAGTTATTAGAAATCTGGAGAAAGAGGTATTTAGGGGACTGTACACTACCTACGTGATACATTCACTGGAATCAGCAGCTCCTTGCATAGTGCTACCATCTATAATTTATCATGTCAACACTCAAGGAAATTTATAAATATAATACAAGACCATTTCTAGAATTGAGCTGAGAAATGCTAGCTACATTACATGAAAGACAACGGAGAGGAGACCTGATTGTAACTTACAAGATCCAAAGTGGAATTGATAAAGAAGACTAGGAGGAATGTATATAAGAGGCAAGAGAATAACTAGAGATAATGGGAGGAAGCTAGAGACACAGAACGAGCCGTAGAAATGTAAGAAACATTTATTTAGTAATGAATAAAGAACAATGGAATGAACTTGACTAAGGCGGTATGAAGCTCATTTCATATAGCGGGCCAAGTTTCATACAATTCTTCATGATGCAGGTCGTGACAAGACAGACCTCCTCCATTATTCATGGGGACTCACCACACTTCACATCTTTATGAATAATACAGTACAAATTACGAAATTCACAACTGATGTTTGTAACTAATAGCAGGTACAGAACAGTAACACAAAAACAGTACAAAAAACAATTACAATTTTACAGTTACAAAAACAAAAGTCGTTCTACTTTTGATTTTGATGCTACATAAATTTTTCTACCCATCGTTTGTAGTGTTCCACCTGTTGCCAGACTCACGCCTTTTGTCTATGAATCTCCTGATTTGTCCAGCGTTCTTACCGGCCCCAAACATATCATAATCTATTGTACCGTTTATTTCCGTCAGTCTCACAAATTCTTCTCTTACACACAGGCATCAACACCACGTATACAAATGACTAGTTTTTACCTGCAATTTGTTTCTATATTTACATCACTCCTGATATATAATGCAGATACGGATTTTATCTGTGAAATTATTTTTACAACTAGTTCTGGGTCTACTTAAAACCATAGGTAACTAATGTACACTTTATTGCACAGTAAAGTGAAGATCTCACAGTCAAGTGCACTACGATTCACAGACCTACGCAAGCACCTCATTTTGAATGGACACTATAGGCCAAAACAGTAATATGTCGATATATCAGGAATTCTTTAACATAACTGTGTTAAGTGTGCTGAAGGTGTGGTTGGTGTAGTGAGTGGGCGACGGTGCGCACCTCTGAACTAGAGGATAAGTAGTCCAGAATAATACCCCTTCAACGATTTGGATGTAGATACGATAGAAATCAAGGGAGGTTGGGAACGATTACATTAGACAACGAACAGCTGATAAGGCGGAACCCAATTACCTGAGTACACAAATGCACACACACACACACACACACACA
>NC_091218.1:24695876-24733376 GCF_040958095.1 Procambarus clarkii | reverse complement strand
GCAACCCAACCAGCTGGGGTTTGGAGTTCCCCAAGGCTGTGAAGCAGCGGCTCATGCTGCACGAGCCTACATTAGCTCTCTTACTGAAGACCAGGCAGTAGTAAAATTAGATTTTAAAAACGCTTTCAACTCGGTCAAAAGGGAAGCAATCCTCACTGCAGTCCAGGAACATTGCCCAAGCATTCTCCCGTTTGTGTCAGCAGGCTACAGCAAAGACTCAACCCTCCTGTTTGGCAAACATGAAGTCACCTCAGCAGAGGGAATTCAACAGGGTGACCCACTTGCACCGTTCCTCTTTTGCATAGCGGTTCGAGAAATTACAACCAGACTGTCCAGCGAGCTCAACATCTGGTTCCTGGATGATGGCACTCTGGCAGGCACACAAGATTCCCTGCTAGAAGACTTACAGCTGGTGAAGACACGGGGGGAGTCCATGGGTCTCGTTCTTAGCCCCTCCAAGTGCGAAATTATTGCATCTAGTGAAGTAATCATTAGAGCAGTGAAATCAGTTCTACCAGAAGCCTCAGTCGTTAAACCTACCGACAGCACACTACTCGGAGCACCTCTGGGCCACAATGCTATTGCTGCAGTCCTTGACGAAAAGTTTAGAGACCTAAAGAGGATGGAAGAGAGAATTGGGGACTTGGACTCCCACGATGCCCTCTACCTTCTCACAAAGTGCCTTACCCTGCCCAGGCTAACATACTTCTTAAGGTGTGCACCAACTTTTGGCAACCCACTTCTAAATCAATATGATGAGCTCCTCAGGTCAATATTCAGGAAGGCGCTCAACCTAGATTTAGATGACAGTCAGTGGGACCAAGCAACACTACCAGTGAGATTTGGAGGGATAGGCATACGAAAGGCAACTGAGGTAGCACTTCCAGCATTCTTATCCTCATGTACAGCAGCCAACGAATTGGTAGGGCAGATCCTACCAGAGCGTATGAGAGAGACAGCGGGAACTCATGATCAAACGTTCATCGAAGCAGCCAGACAATGGGACACCATTGCACACCCTCAACCCCGACCACAAGTCCCAAAAGACCACAAGCAGGCCCACTGGGATAGCCCCATAATGGAAAAGACTGTCACAGCAATGATTGACAACGCTGATGCTGAAAACAAAGCCCGCCTCCTAGCGGTAACAGCACCCCACGCCGGGGATTTTTTATTTGCTGTGCCCAATGCAGCCCTGGGAACTCGCCTCAGTCATGACGCTCTCCGCATTGGAGTTGCCCTTCGCCTTGCCGCCCCCATCCTCACCGAACATAGGTGCATCTGCGGAACTGCGATGGCAGACCAATATGGTCGTCATGGTCTGGTATGTCGTAAATCACAGGGTAAAATTGCAAGACATGAAGAAGTCAACGACATCATCAAGAGGAGCCTCGCCACAGCCCGCTGCCCGGCACAAAGAGAACCACACTTATCCAGACCTAACGACCCTCAGAAGCGCCCTGATGGGGTCACCTTGCTACCTTGGAAGGATGGTAAGCAAGTGGTATGGGACTACACGTGCGCTGCCACACTGGCCAGTACCTACCTCCACTACAGCACACGTGAAAGCGGTGGTGCTGCTTCTTTCAGGGAATCGCAGAAAATTATTAAATACAGAGGTCTAGCACACTGCTACAGCTTTGTTCCGATCGGCTCGGAGACCCTCGGTTCGTGGGGAAAATGTGCATTGAAGTTCCTGAAGGAATTGGGGGACAAATTGATCAGCGCTACAAAAGACCAGAGAGCAAAAAGTTTCTTGTTCCAGCGCCTCAGTGTTGCGATTCAAAGGGGAAATGCCTGTTGCGTCTTGGGCACTAGTCCAACTTCAGAGGAATTCGAAGAAGTGTTTGACTTGCAACAATGATCGAACCCGTCTGTGACATTCATCAATGTTTCCCATTGTTGTGTTCTTCAAGAGATCCATAACCTTTAAGCACCTTTTTGCATTATTATTTTTGTATCAACCCATGTATATCTTGTAACCATCAAATGCATAATAAAGCACAAAAAATATATATATATGTATATATATATATATAATTCTCTCTCTCTCTCTCTCTCTCTCTCACCCCCATTGAGTTCTTTCATTTCATTCATTTTGTTCTATGTGTATGTCTGTGTACTCGCCTACTGTGTACTGTGTGCTTGTAGGGGTCATTCTTTTTTCAGGTGTAGGGCCTCATCTCTCCACCATCAATCCTCTAGTGTGTATGAGTGCATGTTTCTGCTTGTGTTTGTGTATACAGCTGCCCCAGTTGCAGCTACATGTGAACATACATGAAGTTGTGTATAGCCACAGGTTTTATAGAGTGCATCTGCTGTTGAAAGAGATCATCAAAATCATTGTTGCCAACATCCCCCTCGCCCCCTCCAACCCTCCTCCTCCTCGCCACTTTCCAACAACCTGTGAACCACTAAAAACACACAGTGTTCAAATAAAACCTTTGTAGCATCAAAACTGCATCCACTCCCCCCCCATAAAAAAAAGTAAAATTGAAGCTTAAAAAAAGTTAAAAAAAAAAGGCTTGAAAAATACCGCAAACGTCCCGTAACGATGCAAACAGTTCAGCGCAAAAAATTGCTGATCAAAATCATTCAGTGGAAGTCAATTCCAGGTAAAACATGGGCGGAGGTGTCCCTAATAGTGAGAATATTTAGCGTTAGATCACTTCATTAAGAAGTACCATAGAGGGGGGGGGAAAGAGAAAGAGAGAGAGAGAGAGAGAGAGAGAGAGAGAGAGAGAGAGAGAGAGAGAGAGAGAGAGAGAGAGAGAGAGAGAGAGAGAGAGAGAGAGAGAGAGAGAGAGAGAGTGAGAGAGAGAGAGAGAGAGAGAAGAAGAAGAAGAAGTGGGAGGACAATAAGGAGAAACCCTTTTTCTTAAAAAAATTAAACAATACAGTAAGATTATACATATATATGTTGTACCCAGTAGCCAGAACGCAATACTTGGCCTACTATGCAAAGCCCGATTTATCTAATAACCCAAGTTTTCCTGAATTTATATATTTTTCAAATTTTTTTCTTATGAAATGATAAAGGTATCCATTTCATTATGTATGAGTTAATTTTCTTAAATTTGAGTTAAAACTAACATAGATATATATGTCCGACCCTAACCAACCTAACCTAACCTACCCTACCTTAACCTAACCTAAACTAACACAACTAAGTCAATAATGTATGTTCTTAATATAATATATTAATAATAATTCACTTAAACTATTTCGAAGTAATTTATTGAAAATAAAGAAAATCACTTGGCCTATTAGGCAAGTCGGGCCTTGTATAGTAGGCCGAGAAGTGCGTTCTGGCTACTAGGTACGACATATATATATATATATATATATATATATATATATATATATATATATATATATATATATATATATATATATACCTAGAGCTAGAGGACCCTAGAGCTACCAGCTTTCTTTTCCAGCGCCTCAGCGTGGCGATACAGAGGGGAAATGCACACTGCACTCAGGGTTCCTGCCCGCCATCTGAGGAGCTGGAGGAACTCGACAACCTATGATAACCATCTTTGTACCCTACATGTAACTCCTTTTTTGTAACAAAGTTCAAATAAAACAAATATATATGTGTACATACAAAAGAATGGGGGTGGTAGGAGAAGTTAATATTAGTGTTCAGTGAGAAACCAAAAGGTCTTTTCTGAATACTTTTTATTTTCTTCTCCGAGGCTACGGGTCCCCACATTGGCACCAGAGCTGGTACTCTCACAAACTATTTTTAATATATATATATATATATATATATATATATATATATATATATATATATATATATATATATTATAAATATATATATATATATATATATATATATATATATATATATATATATATATATATATATATATATATATATATATATATAACTGAAAACTCACACCCCAGAAGTGACTCGAACCCATACTCCCAGATGCCACGCAACTGGTATGTACAAGACGCCTTAATCCACTTGACCATCACGACCGGACAAAATGAGGTGATAGCCGAGGCTATTTGAACCACCCCACCGCCGGCACTCGGATAGTAATCTTGGGCATAGCATTTTACCAAATCACCTCATTCTTTGGGGCACACGTGAGGAACACAAATGCGAACAAGCCTGAATGGTCCCCAGGACAATATGCAACTGAAAACTCACACCCCAGAAGTGACTCGAACCCATACTCCCAGATGCCACGCAACTGGTATGTACAAGACGCCTTAATCCACTTGACCATCACGACCGGACAAAATGAGGTGATAGCCGAGGCTATTTGAACCACCCCACCGCCGGCACTCGGATAGTAATCTTGGGCATAGCATTTTACCAAATCACCTCATTCTTTGGGGCACACGTGAGGAACACAAATGCGAACAAGCCTGAATGGTCCCCAGGACAATATGCAACTGAAAACTCACACCCCAGAAGTGACTCGAACCCATACTCACAGATGCCACGCAACTGGTATGTACAAGACGCCTTAATCCACTTGACCATCACGACCGGACAAAATGAGGTGATAGCCGAGGCTATTTGAACCACCCCACCGCCGGCACTCGGATAGTAATCTTGGGCATAGCATTTTACCAAATCACCTCATTCTTTGGGGCACACGTGAGGAACACAAATGCGAACAAGCCTGAATGGTCCCCAGGACAATATGCAACTGAATTATGCAATATTATGGACAATATGCAAGCCTGAATGGGGACCATTCAGGCTTGTTCGCATTTGTGTTCCTCACGTGTGCCCCAAAGAATGAGGTGATTTGGTAAAATGCTATGCCCAAGATTACTATCCGAGTGCCGGCGGTGGGGTGGTTCAAATAGCCTCGGCTATCACCTCATTTTGTCCGGTCGTGATGGTCAAGTGGATTAAGGCGTCTTGTACATACCAGTTGCGTGGCATCTGGGAGTATGGGTTCGAGTCACTTCTGGGGGTGTGAGTTTTCAGTTGCATATTGTCCTGGGGACCATTCAGGCTTGTTCGCATATATATATATATATATATATATATATATATATATATATATATATATATATATATATATATATATATATATATATATATATATATATAATTTACTGAATACAAATTTCTGGTCTGAACTCTGTATATAATTATTGCAATTGAAATACCCTGATTTTCAGGTTGGTTTCTCTTGTGTTAAGACATTCATTATGTTATTTGCAGCTGAATTGCTCTCAAACGACGCTGCTCTATAGGCAATGATCTTCCATAAACAGTAAATGTTCCGAGTTTTCCTTAAATAGAATGTTTTTCCGAGTAAATTTATATATATCTGCATCAATTAATGGAAATATCTGTCTATCTGCTCGAAGTTGAAGGCCACACGTTTATGGCTGCCTCGCCTAATTTTTTCCCAGTATTTGCTGTTGGGTATGTGCCCAACAAGGTAGGGTCGGGACTGGTATCAGAGAAAAGAGTGCAATGTGACTGTGCCACACTCACCCTAAAGATAAATCTCGGAATACCTTTATGATTTGACTCTAAATTATTATTATTGTTATATTTTATAGTTTTATGCACTGACCACAACAAAACCCTAAATAATGATTCAGTATTTACTGTGTTGTCCTTAGAATTTTGGATTGAGTGTTAATGTCGAGTGATTATCCTTAATATTCCGGCAGTGTGTTGAGTGTTCTTATAGTGTTACTAATGATACTGTAGAAAGAGAGAGAGAGAAAGGGAGAGAGAATGAAAGGTAAAAGTGAAATGGATACAGATGAGATGAAGATTAAGCCACCCAAGAGGTGGATGGGTGCATGAATAGCTCGTAATACATATGAGTTTGGGCAACCACAAATAACCAAAAAAGGGTTAAGGTGAAGTAAGGCACATGCACCAATAGGCCTTCTGCATTTCGTAAATTCCATGTCCAAATGAGGGCTTGGATATTGTGTGCCGGATATTCTGTCTTGGTTTTGCAGATAGAAAGTACATAAGGGTGAGCTTGCGTTATTAGTTAGTTGAGATTGGTTGATATGTAGTTCTTGGCAGTGTATAATCTTCTATTATCGTTATATATTTGTCGATTATTTCGGTGTTGTTGGTTAGGGTATATCTAGTGATGATCTTATAATGTGTAGAAATGATGTTTTAGGAAGGAGTCTTGATGTTCGTGCATTGTGGGGCACCTTGAAAGAGATGCTGTTGTCTTGCCTATATACTGAGATCACTGGGGCTGGCAGTCGCCAAGCGGGTATAAGAAGACACAAACGGTATTCGTGTCTTTCTAGGTGTTTCGCGGTGTTGGGAGAGGTCTTCATGAGCAAGGTGGCGATCATTTAGCTCTTATAGTATATTACTAACTCGATCTTCCGGTTGGTTTCGTTAGGGGTATCCATTTCTTTCAATAACGTCTTTCTCCTGAAAGACGTTATTGAAAGAAAATATTCTTATAAATAGAAAGAAAATACTCTTTCCTCCATTTTGTGAGCTGTGTAAAAGAACCTTCGGTAGAATAGTTTAATAGAAGGGACAGATAATATAGTGTTGACAGTTTCTTCTGAGGTTACATGGCGGTTCAATTTCATTTTAATGATTTCTTCGACATATTCCTGAAAGTATCAGTTATTGACGCTGATGGGTTCCTCAACAGCCTGCTTCCGACTGGCACTGGGCGTGAGGGCGTGGTTGACATAGACGTCAACATACTCTTGTGTCTATCAGGACACTCACTACAACCATTAAGGCACAGTGTAGCTTGGACCCATGAGCTGGGATCGCAGTATGAAAGTCATCATTCCTTTCCGAGTTTATTACGTCTAGGAAAGACAACTTAGTCATATTTTCAGTCTTAACCCCCTTCTACTCCCTCTTCCCTCCTCCCTCTCTCTTCCCCTCTTCTCCTGTACCCCCTTTTCCTCCCCATTCTTTCCTATATCACTAATCATTCCTGTATTGGTTCCCTTAGTCTGAGTGAGGTTGGTGGTTCAGGACGGTCTCATTCTGCAGTCCTTCGTGCATTAATTTGATTGATTTCAAGAAGATTCATTTAAAATATGTGTACATTTTTCCACTCACCGTTCTTGTCTCAGCTGAGACTGTGATCTTTACGCTGCCTTCGCTACTTTACCCATTGTTCGGTCCAGGTAACTAAGATGTAAGTACTGCATTGCGTAAGTACAATGCAGTACTTGGGAAAATGGGAAATAAATCAAATTCTTCTCACGAATATATTTTTTGTCTCATTAACCTCATTTAACGTCAAATATGACGCTCAAGATGTTAAAAAATAAAAAATTGCGTAAGCACTTTTTTTTCTCTATTATTGGCTGGTAAACGAAATATTGACATACATGAAAGAGAATTATCAAAGGGTTAAGAACACTGGAACAAGCTCTTGTTTGCGCTCAAAATTCCCGGATGAAGTCGAACATAGTATACACAAACGTCATTATTTCTGCTCCACTTTCATGCGTCGGGTTCGGTTTGCTGCTGGAATATTATTGGTAAACAAACACTAACTCATAATATATTCTTGTCCTACGGTGCTGGCACCGCCTTTACGCGCTTTGATATAAACGTGTTCCAAGAAAGATGTTTTAAACTTGTGACTGCTGAAGTATGCAACCGGAGGGATATGTACACTGAGAGGTGTACCCCATTTCTCCATGTGTGTATACTCTGAGTTTACTTTAGTCTGGGCTATGTACAGGGCTAAATTATGCCTGCTGGTTGGTCATCTTTTCCGCTCATATTCCAGCCCGGATCATGAGCCTTTGGTTGGCTCGATACAGATGAAGCTCCATTGGTTAGGAAGGATCATTGGTTAGGAAGGATTTGGTTAGGAAGGACCTCGATATGTCTGATACATATCCTATTCTCGATAACAGGAAACCAAATGGTATTATATTATGAGTAAGTATATATATATATATACTTATACGTATATGTGTTTTATATTGCGTTCTAGATTTCAGGTTTTGAAAAAAGTCACCTTTTCCTTAAAATATAATGCTAAACGTAGCGAAGAGTTTCAGATCTCGAGAAGAACTATTACCAAAACATTGAAAATGATCTTCACTGCACTTTTTCGCCAATTTCAAACGAAAAGGAGAGCCAACAGTCAGGCCAAGATAACAGAGTAGTAGTGATTAATATGGTTGTACATACTCAAAATAACGGCCATCTATTCACCATATCTTCAACACTGAACCTCATCAGGAAGATCCTGCATCATCATTGAACATCATCACAGAGACCCAGCCCTCACACTCACAGCATCACAGAGACCCAGCCCTCACACTCACAGCATCACAGAGACCCAGCCCTCACACTCACAGCATCACAGAGACTCAGCCCTCACACTCACAGCATCACAGAGACCCAGCCCTCACACTCACAGCATCACAGAGACCCAGCCCTCACACTCACAGCATCACAGAGACCCAGCCCTCACACTCACAGCATCACAGAGACCCAGCCCTCACACACACAGCATCACAGAGACCCAGCCTTCACACTCACAGCATCACAGAGACCCAGCCCTCACACTCACAGCATCACAGAGACCCAGCCCTCACACTCACAGCATCACAGAGACCCAGCCCTCACACTCACAGCATCACAGAGACCCAGCCCTCACACTCACAGCATCACGGAGACCCAGCCCTCACACTCACAGCATCACAGAGAACCGGCACCTCAATATTCATCAAATCATCTACATGACAAATCTGCCTTTAAATAATGCAGTGTAAAATGCTGCTAGTGAGTTGTCATTCATTATTCACTCTAACTCCTCCCTTCCTCACAATAACATTCATCATCTGTTCATAGGCTTTTATTTCCTCTCTTCCTTTGTCATGTGCATATGGCAGTATTCATTTCACTGTCATAAATGAACATTCATGAAAAAATGCATTACAATTTCAATTTCAATATTTGAACATAACCAAACCCTCTTGTTTCACTCTCCTCAATCTTATGATATTTGGATTTTTGTAAATTATCTTAGTAATATCACACATCATTTTCACATACCAAACATTATTTTCAGATGGTCTATTGCCAATGCTCTAACTCTTGGATTGCCATATACTACACTTTCATCTCAGTCCATAAGTTAAGTAAAACATGTGTCTACATGTTCTCATGTCATTGCAGTATTATAACTTTTTCTCATAATGTTCATTAAATACCTGTCATAGCAAAATATTTGAGTCCTGCCAGCAACGCAGGTCGCCTTAAGCAGTGTGAAAGGCCTCTCGTCCAGCCCCTCGTCATACAAATATAATCTATTTTTCTCATTTCTCACAGGTCTCCAAAATTGTCCAACGCTGACATGAAATCACTTCACATCCTTCAAGGTGTGGCATCATTTTAAGAACATACAATCTTCCTGAGATTGCACTTTTTCTGACACACATCTTGTCACGTCTTAAGACGTGACACAAAACTTTGATTATACTTTCGGGTCTAGTAGTGTCTAGATAGCACCATATAGTCTGGCCGTTTCTAGACTTGAGTAAATATGACATTTTCAGCACAACTGTGTGTATCTATGGTGGAGAGTAAGGCACATCTCAGTATAAACCCTGAGTAGTTTTTAATTACCAGTCGCTTTAAAGGCCAACGAAACTCCTCGACAGCGAGCTGTGGAACATTAGAAGTGAACTCTCTCGGAATATGATGTATTCCTAACATCCCCCTGGTGATGTTCATATTTACATAAAATGAATTTAATACATATCCATGTTAACTTGGATAATTGTGGAGATTTATCCTTAACATACGCTTTCGTATATCCTAAATATTTCACACTACACACGAGTGACTCGGATACATGAGGAAGGAAACTTATAATTACAGAATTTCTAATGGTACTGCAATCTGTTTTTCCTATATTATTCAGAGCACAGTATATCTTATATTCATGAGAGGCTGAGAATACAAATGATTGGTATCGAACGTTTCATGGCCTGTCTCCTGTATCAACGAGTATCCTGTATCTCCTGTATCAAGTAACATGTAATTTAAATTAGAGTCAGCAAGGAACATATACACACAGTGATGGGAAACAAAGTGTCAGCCGTGACAAGTTTTAATAATGTTTACATAAACGTCACTGCGAAAGTCACATTCCTAAAAGAGAGAGAGAGAGAGAGAGAGAGAGAGAGAGAGAGAGAGAGAGAGAGAGAGAGAGAGAGAGAGAGAGAGAGAGAGAGAGAGACAGAGAGAGAGAGAGAGAGAGAGAGAGAGAGAGAGAGAGAGAGAGAGAGAGAGAGAGAGAGAGAGAGAGAGAGAGAGAGAGAGAGAGGCAGAGAGAGAGAGAGAGAGAGAGAGAGAGAGAGAGAGAGAGAGAGAGAGAGAGAGAGAGAGAGAGAGAGAGAGAGAGAGAGAGAGAGAGAGAGAGAGAGAGAGAGAGAGGCAGACAGAGAGAGAGAGAGAGAGAGAGAGAGAGAGAGAGAGAGAGAGAGAGAGAGAGAGAGAGAGAGAGAGAGAGAGAGAGAGAGAGAGAGAGAGAGGCAGACAGAGAGAGAGAGAGAGAGAGAGAGAGAGAGAGAGAGAGAGAGAGAGAGAGAGAGAGAGAGAGAGAGAGAGAGAGAGAGAGAGAGAGAGAGAGAGAGATTAGTTTCCATGTGAAAAGTATTTCTGTAACTAAATGGTTTTATTCGTGAAAGTAATCTGGAAACTGTGATTCTTCTAAAAAAACATAACGCAAAATGTTCAATCCATGACACGTATGTCTCCAGTCAGTATTCCCGTTCATATCACGTTTGTATATCTGCCCCTTTGTATATCTGTTTGTATAATTACCCATGGGTCAATTACCCAATGGCAATTTATATAAATATTTTCCATAATGTACATTTTATTTCATATAATAATTGCTATTTCGCTAATCTTACGCAGTTGCCTCTTTTTACGTTATTTATAAAGTGAAGCAGAACTAGTTATATGAATCAATAAAAGAGAAGCCTCTAATAACACGAACAAATCCACAAGGGCCGTGACGAGGATTCGAACCTGCGTCCGGGAGCATCCCAGACACTGCCTTAATCGACTGAGCTACGACAGGGTAAAAGGGTTGAAACCGAAGTTCTACTGAACTTACTGGATCCCGTAGCCTCTCCGAGGCACAAACCAAGCTTTTACTTCCGCTCCCGGTGCAGGTTCGAACCTGCTCCCGGACGCAGGTTCAAATCCTCATCACGGCCCTTGTGGATTTGTTCATTTGATGCATCACGTTAGTGTGATCTCTGTGTGTGTCTAATAACACCTTTGATGTTTTAGGTTTTAAATATCAAACTCAATAAACCCCAATTATATCATGATCTCATGACATGTGTATGTGAAGAAGTCACACCATCGACCACACTCTTCTCTCTCAGTCCATCAACATATATCATCATTCTATTCATCTCGTTGATGAAGACAAAGACTTACACTCAACAGTGCACGGACTCTCAAGGGTGTTAGGGGGGGCCACTAATTATTTTACAAGAGTCTCCCTCCTCTCTGCATCATTCAGCAATGTCGCTCATAATTTGGAAAAGATGTCAGAAAATGAGAATTAGTCATTTGTGTCTCATTTACGACACACATCCGTCGGCTTGGACTGGTCGGTAGAACCAACTCCTTGTATTTTATAGGGTTAGCGTTCGATCCCCGATGGTTCAGTGGATGGACAACATTCCTTCATGCCTTCCTCTTCTCCCAGCTCCTTATCCTCTTAGCCCAGTTCCTTGTCCTTTTATCCCAGTTCCTTGTCCTGTTATCCCAGTTCCTTGTCCTCTTAGCCCAGTTCCTTATCCTCTTAGCCCAGTTCCTTGTCCTTTTATCCCAGCTCCTTGTCCTCTTATCCCAGCTCCTCGTCCATAATCCCAGCTCCTTGTCCTCTTATCCCAGCTCCTCGTCCATAATCCCAGCTCCTTGTCTTCATAGCCTAACTCCTTGTCCTCATATCCCAGTTCCTCCTACTTATAGCCCTTCCAAGTGCAATATTGTCATACCGGCTTTACACTCTTTCCTGAGAATTACCTTTCCTCCTGCAGCACTGCAGCAAGGAATCAATGTAACATGTAATTATTGAATGAAATTTAATGAAAGTAAAATCGGCGGTAAATGATTTTCTGAAATAATTTAGAAAATTTGGAAAGAGCGTCAAGAGTTGAGCTTCTTCATTTACTTTATCTACAAACTTATTTTCCAGGATGTTGTGAAGAAAATGCTTCAGTTTTATGTGAGTTTAGAAGTCACATCACGTCATAAACTCTGTCATGCTTCTCTCTAATAAAATGTCTTTATTATATATATTTGTTTATTAATGTTAATTTTATATCAGATATTGACAGTAACGTCCGATATTCTGTCCATTATAGACAAATAAATTATATATTATTATGAAGAAGTTAAACTCATCTATATCGGTGTTATTTCGATTGTTTCTAAGTCTATTAGATGAGTTACCTGAGGGCATCAATCTAGCTCTATTCTGTGATGGGCAGACAGGACAGAGATGGACTGTATATTTGGGTGCTTGGAAGCCTTCCACACGTCGCTCTATACGACGATGTTATCTTGAGGTTATCTTGAGATGATTTCGGGGCTTTAGTGTCCCCGCGGCCCGGTTCTCGACCAGGCCTCCACCCCCAGGAAGCAGCCCGTGACAGCTGACTAACACCCAGGTACCTATTTACTGTTAGGTAACAGGGGCATTCAGGGTGAAAGAAACTTTGCCCATTTGTTTCTGCCTCGTGCGGGAATCGAACCCGCGCCACAGAATTACGAGTCCTGCGCGCTATCCACCAGGCTACGAGACCCCTTGATGTGTGAAAGCGTACAAAATGTAGAAACAGGCAGGAGTGACAGGGAATAAAACAAATGTGGTAAAGGAGTACCTCTGCAAGGGAAGATAGAGAGTCACAGTGAAAGGCCTCAGACTGCAGGGATGTTACCAGCTGCGTCCCATAGGACTGGGGCCAGTCATATTCCCAATCTACGTAAACGATCTATCAATGAAGTACATTCCTACCTTAAAAGTAAGTATAAGGCGTATACGTACGATAAGACTATGAGAAACTGCAAAAACTAGAAAAAATGAAAGAATAGTTCATTAAGTGGCTTCTAGAGTTTAACTAAAAAAATGCAAGGTACTGAAGCTGGGCACGGGGAAACAGGAGACCGAACACAAGGCGCAACATGGAAGACGGAACCGTAATAGAATCGTGAAAAGGAAAATAATTGTGGGTTGATATGACATTGAACCTGTCACCAGAAGCCAACACTAATTATCAAAAGATGCTTATTGAATGTTCAACAACATAAAACTGCTTTTAGGAATCAGAACAAAGAGTCACTAATGATCTTGCATACAATTTATGTCAGATCAGTTCTGGAATATGCTACACCTGCGTGAAGCCCTGATCTCTTCAAACACCTGCGTGAAGCCCCTGATCTCTTCAAATACCTGCGTGAAGCCCTGATCTCTTCAAACACCTGCGTGAAGCCCTGATCTCTTCAAACACCTGCGTGAAGCCCCTGATCTCTTCAAATACCTGCGTGAAGCCCTGATCTCTTCAAACACCTGCGTGAAGCCCTGATCTCTTCAAACACCTGCGTGAAGCCCTGATCTCTTCAAACACCTGCGTGAAGCCCTGATCTCTTCAAACACCTGCGTGAAGCCCTGATCTCTTCAAACACCTGCGTGAAACCCTGATCTCTTCAAACACCTGCGTGAAACCCTGATCTCTTCAAACACCTGCGTGAAGCCCTGATCTCTTCAAACACCTGCGTGAAGCCCTGATCTCTTCAAACACAAAATAAAGCCGGAGAAAGCTCAGAGGTATGCCACCAGACTAGTCCCTGAGCAGAGAGGTATGAGTCACGAAGAATGATCACCATTTATAAAATATTCAGTGGAATAGCCATAGTCGGCAATAAAGACATATTAGAATGGGTAGTATATGAACAAGGAGGACACAGATGTAAACAAAGTATCCTGTTGGGCCAGAGACATTAGAAAGAATTCCTTCTGTGCCAAGAGAGTGAACAAATGGATTGCCCTAAGAAGCGAAGTGGTGGAGATAAGACTCCATACACACAGCTTTACATGTAGATATGACAGAGCCGAATAGCTCTGGAACCTATAGTGAAGTGGATTAAAGATTGAGAGGCGAAAACCAGGAGCCACAACTCATCTCCTGAAGATATAACTGAGTACAATTTGATGAGTTCAAAATACAAGTACCTTGTCAGTGGATAATTATCCACATACAAGTTTATAAATGTTACATGTCATAATAACTGTGATTCACATAACGCCTGACAGTCTATAATGCATAGATGATCTTCATGACATACCTGATATGACACTGGAACTGTATGATGTTCTGGTACCTCATGTACCAGTGACAACATGACACCTGTACTATGCATAGCACTAAGGTCTAATATAGCAATAGAAGCGTTTACTGTCAAACCTACGATAACGTCACCACGACTAAATCCGAATTAGTGTTGCAATGTATTCCCCCAATTCTCTAGTCTTGAACGGGAATTGCAGACATTTCTTCGATTGAAAAGAGCATTGGGTCTTCTTCCTAAGTGTGCTCCTCTCCCCCGAAGCTTCCTTCTTCCTTAGTACCCCGTTTACCTCCAGGAAGCCTCAACAGGACAAGCTCAAAGACTGCTGTTCCCTCCTGTCATACATATTTACATCCCCCGGCAGCTTTTTCTTGTCAGACGCAGAGCTGCAGATGTTGAAACAGACAGAGAGAGAGAGAGAGAGAGAGAGAGAGAGAGAGAGAGAGAGAGAGAGAGAGAGAGAGAGAGAGAGAGAGAGAGAGAGAGAGAGCACAGATCGCGACAACGACCTGCGGGATTACGAAGAATGACTGTCATTCTGACATTCAAGAATGACTGAAGATTACTGTCTTCTAGACATAAATGTTAAGTTCTCCTCCTCCTTCCTCTAAAGCTGTTTTTTAACCGTAACATGATGGCAATATCTTTAATAGTTTTGGCGTTATTAACCCTGGACTCGGGAGTGTTATCAGTGGGTAAACAATGACGATCAGAGGAAAAAAACAGAATTTACGTTTTCAGTTTCAAAATGCCTTTGGTTTTAACCAATTAAACTACAATAACGTGAAATTACATACTTTAGGCTACAATTTAGTTAAGACGTCTGTAAAGCTTTTATTGCTACCTAGACATGGTATTTTGGAGGTAGCAAAAGGTCTTTGCTTTTATTGTTTTGTTTTTGTTGTGTTTCTGTTGGTGCCTAACCAGGTGTGTTTGTCAGCGCTTCAGATATGCTAATACACGATGCTGGTACATTGCATAGCAATAACAAGAGTACTTCACACAGCCACGGTGCTTAAATCACTAGCACATGTATCACTGGCATCTCAAGAAGTCTTGCTGCAATCTTATGTGCATGTTTTGTATGCGTATTTAATATGGATTGCTCAATAACCGACTCACACTGCAACTTTACACGAATCATTATACGCCGCAACTTTACACGATCCACTTTACACTGCAACTTTGCATTATCCACTTTACACTGCAAATTGCACGATACACTTTCATGATAAACGTAGCCAGGGATCATTGAGCCGCGCCATACCTCGTGTTCACGACACTCCTAAAGAAATTCATTGCAATTATTTCATGCAAGGATCCCATAGAGAAAAAAAAGTGTCATTCATAAATGATATACATTTATACCTCACAACAAAATCATGCAAAGGAGCAATATACTGGGTCAATGCAAAGGTTGCAAAATATATATATGTGTCAAGGAAATGTGCAATGAAAAGTTGCTTCATTAGGAAAACGACACAAGAAAATCACCAAAGGTGCCATGGTAGATTATCTCACACGGGAACCATGGCGGGTACCATGCACTGGTACATTACAAGGGTACCACGCATGAATACGGTGCAATGGTGCAACGCATTGGTATGTGCCACATATACGAATATTGCAAGGGAGCCGTGAACTGCTTCGTGGCAAAGTTATTCACATATGAGTTCGTTGCAAAGGTGCCATGCACATGTATGCTGCATGTGTGCCATAGATGGGTATGTTGCAACGATGGCATGCCACGTAAGGGTATGTAGCAAGGGTGCCACATACGCCCGGGTACTCCGCAAGAGCGATGCGTGTGGATTCTTGGAAGAGATCCTTGCAAGGGAACCAGGAATGCAATCTTCCTTCTCACTCTGCTGGGTTCCATGTAAATGTATATTGATTTCCTACAAGTTATTACGCTGGATGGTCAAACTAACGCTGTGAGGCATATAACCTTAAATTTCAGAAACAGAAATAAAAACCTTGCAAAAAAAACACTGGTTATCAATTGAAGTTTCATCAGTGTGCTAGATATTATAGAGAAGAAAGATAATACTTATAAGACAAATTATTTATAAGTGGTATTGAATTCACTTCTGTCCTTGATAATTTGACAGAAGTCAAGGAAACGCATCTCTTAGCGTCAGGCCATAATAAAACTGTAAAATGAACTTTTGGAGAGTTAATTTTTCAACTTCGTTCTCAAGTGAAGTCGAACATAAGGAAAAATAAAGATTCGTGCCAGAATTACACATCTCACCTTTTCTGTTATATTCAATACATGTTTACAAGACTGCAATATATATATATATATATATATATATATATATATATATATATATATATATATATATATATATATATATATATATATATATATATATATGGTTCCTGCCCGCCATCTGAGGAGCTGGAGGAGCTGTTCAACTTGTGACAAGCAGCCTTGTACCCTGCATGTAATTAATATTGTAACTTTTTTTGTGTAATGAAATTTTCATATAAAGTTAGATAAGTATACACACATACCAACAGAATAGGGGTGGAAGGAGAAGAAAATATCAAAGTGTTCAGTGAGGATCCACAAGGTCTTCTCTGAGTACTCTTTATTTTCTTCTCCGAGGCTATGGGTCCCTACACTTGCACCAGAGGTGGTACCCCTTCTATATATATATATATATATATATATATATATATATATATATATATATATATATATATATATATGAGTGAGCAAGGTTAGCATGTTTGATGGTCCCGAGGCATCTGATCTCTTTGTCAAAGAGGATTCAGAAAAAAATTCACTACTTGTTCATTTCTGTTCACCTTGTCAGGAAAAAATGTGTGTTTTGACTTAAAAAGCACTCACTCCCTGTGTAGTTTTTTCCCTTACACTGCATTCGTCTCCTTGAATTACCCGTCGTAGATTTAAGTTCCAAAGCCGAGATTAGAACCCTTTCCAGTCGCTAATTCGCAAAACCAGGGGTTAGCCTTCTGTACCCTGTTTCTTCACTGTTTCATCACCCATGTTTCCAGACTATCATTCATCTTACTTCTCCTCCCTCCTCTTTGTACGGGAGTGCTTCTACTAGCACTCACTTAAACGCATTTAGCACAATCAGACGCATTTAAACAAAGGCATTCCGCCTGACTTATCGAAGTTAGCACTTATTAGCCAGAAGTAGAGTTGATAATACTACTTTGCTATTAATTTAAACAGTACCACGAATGATGACTAAACCACAACTCAGAAGTTGAGGAGACGACGACGTTTCGGTCCGTCCAGGACCATTATCAAGTCGTGTGGACCTGATAATGGTCCAAGAGGTCGTCGCTTCTCCATTTTCTGAGTTGAGATTTGTTCATCATTTCTTCAGCCACGTTATTGTGACTCATCGTCTGCACAAAACAACGAAATTTTATCGTCGTGATCGACGACATGAGAACAGGTTGACCACACAATCAAAGTCTGCAACACCTATGCTAGCGAGAGCCTTGTAGTTATTGAAGCAACAAGTCCTTGTTACCCAAAGAATGCGTGCATGATTGCATTGTCTATATCGAGCGCCATCATGCACGTGGCATGGACAACGCAGTTAAATCACTCACAAATTATGAGTTGCATGTTGAAATTCTGTAGTAGATAGCACGAACATTGATAAAGAATATAGAATATGAGTGAATAGTTTCACTTGACTCGAGAACCAGCCGCTGCATACTTAGAGGTGAATGGGTGTGGAGAGTATTCATGCATTTTAGTGGTTATTATTTCCAACTCGCTGTTTGGAGATAAGAATGATACTGTGTATGATGGGTATCACGGTGCAACACACATTGCTTTCTGGTTAATATTGAGGATGATACATTATGTCTGTAGATGAGTGAGTGACTATGTGGCTTGAGGTTATCTTGAGGTTATCTTGAGATGATTTCGGGGCTTTTTAGTGTCCCCGCGGCCCGGTCCTCGACCAGGCCTCCACCCCCAGGAAGCAGCCCGTGACAGCTGACTAACACCTAGGTACCTATTTTACTGCTAGGTAACAGGGGCATAGGGTGAAAGAAACTCTGCCCATTGTTTTTCGCCGGCGCCTGGGATTGAACCCACGACCACAGGATCACAAGTCCTGGCTGGCTGGCAATGGAGACATTACAGCCGCTGTGGGGATCGAACGTGTGTGGAGTTGCTCCTCAATTGTTAACATAAAAGTCGCGAACGAGCGGTTCTTTGCCACTGCACCCTGATGGAGTTGGCAACATTTGTAAAACCAAAAAACGTAATCCAATTTCCCAACTCAATTAATGATCAACCAACCAATTTATCCAGAAGATAACTGGGATCTATTAGTTGATTTCGTAAATACACTCAAGAAAGACAGTGTAAACGCTACGTTATTAAAACAGTTAACAATATGAAGCATCACTGGAAGTGCTCAAGTCAGAAAATGATGTGACGATGTCAGTCAGGTGACGTTGTGAATCAGTGTTATATTGACGGCTCTGTAGAAGACAGTAGATGATGTACCGGATGTGCATGTAATATATTCAATCAACCTTCTGTCGCTCATACAGCAGTGAAGCGTGTCAATGAGTAGGCTAGTACGATTCAAACCCATCTAGCAACTACTAACTAATACTAACAGGTCTACTACTACTAGCTATCTAACAACTGAATTGTTAAAAGATAATGGCAGTGGATTTATATACTGTGACTCGCAGAGTGCTCATCTGGCATTGAACGCACATAGTAGTAAGACCCAGAAAATAATCATGGCTATTCGATTGAATGTTTTAGCTGCTAAATAAAACAGATTTGAATTTAAATTAATTTGGATATGATAACTTATTGGCGTCTCAAAGTACGATACTGTTGATATGCCTGCATAGATAGCCTGTTGTAGACCAGTCGTAAAAATTAATGTACGTGATTCATTAGGAGTGACAAAGAGAATACTGAATCGAATGTCTGATGGAAATCTTACTGACCTAACAAATTCACAAAGACCTGAAAGCTGTAGCATTAAACATTATGATGAATACTGTGAGGAGAAATTTATGTATGGAACTAATAGAGCAAGAACTTGACAATTCTATATTATAGATATTATAGCGGCTGGAATACGCCTTAGATACTAACGTATTTGACAGCTTTCTGAAAACTCAAATGTCGATTTCATGTCTCAACTTTGTTAAAGCGAAAACGTGCACTCCCTTGAACGTTGTATTGTATTATATATTGTAGAATGTCCCATATTGACTTTCGGTCCTCTGGGTTGACATATGCCGAACTCTATCAATATTATCTGAATACTGGAACACAATGATATACTGGACTCGTACCCAATATTGACAATGTAATGCAATATTTGTAATATATGTGATGTAATTATAATTTGAACTTGTAAAAGCCCCTTAATCGCCTTCTGTGGTTGAGAGCTTGATAACACACTAGTTTCTATAACAGCTATTTTACTCTGTCAAAGTAAGAGAGACCTAAATATATATGTATAAACGTATATGCATGTATATTTTTATGTGTAAGCTAGTTAGAATTGCATTTCACCTTTGTAAACATAATAATCACATTCAGTGTTGAGCATTCAATAACCAACATGTTATTGTTGGTTACTGGTTAATCAACAGGTTAACCAATATGTATGAGAACATTCCTCGAACCCAGATTGTTTAGGACAGGTAAATGTGTGTGTTCTGTATGTATAGTGGTTAGCATAGTAAATGCACTATAATCACCTTCTATTGTTGAGTGCTCAATGACTCATTACACTGCATGATGTCTAACTCTATCCCCAGTACATGGAGGACGGAAGTAAATGTACTTATGCTGCTTACCATTGTAAGTGTGTGGCCACGTCTGTGGTGGAAAATGAACTTAAACTGTCCTGCTATTCACCTGTCGACGGGTTCGGGCAGCAGGTGTGAAGATGGGGCCCTTAACCCTTGGTCTTCAGTGGTCCGAGTGAGAGGCGTTTCTCCTGCAAGCCGGATTACACCATTGCTAATGTTGCACTATTTGATGTGCTGGGTGTGAAGATTGAAGACCGCCGCAGGTGTCCAAATGATGACAAATGGCACGGTATTAGTGAAGCTTGGAAATCCCACGGCTTTCACTGGTTTCTTTAGTGAAGTATGAAGGACGAGTGTTACCCCTGCCAACGTTACCGTCACGATACATATCCTGAACTTGAACCAAAAAATAAGTTTTGTATCGGTGAGAAATTCCCCTTTGAAATGGCCTACGCTACACTCCCTAGTGTGTTTGGACGCCACGGTAAAGTGCTCGGTATTCAGCCGAACCGTTTTTCATCTGGGCAGTTCAAATACATTTTGAGTGCCGTGCAATGACACTCCCACACTTGCTTCACTTGTGGTTTTATTGGACATGTTGCAACTGTCGCAGTGAAGACCAGCGACAAGGTGAACCTATTTAGTGCGGGTGATCTTCCCCGTTTAGAGGATTAAGATGGCCGTCGTCTGCTGGATGATTCAGTGGAGAAAAACGTTACCGTTAGCTTGATTCGGGAGGCATGTGAGTTCAAGGTTCCAGGTGCAGACTATATTCTGTGAATACCTTCGACGACTAGTTTGACTGAATCTAGTGCTCGGCTGCAGGATGTGAAGCATGTGATCTTGGTCCCCGACGTGAAGCCAGGTCAAGGATCTTTAGATGCGAATGGTGCGAATACCCCTTCGAGTGAGTAGGAATTCTGGCCTGCCGATCCTGATGCGTTGGTGTGGCCTCTTGCTGTTGCTGCATCCGTTGATCAAGGTGCTTATAGGAAACGACGTCGGCAGGGTAGCGATGTGTGTCGAATGAGAAAATTGTTCGCGTGGTTGAGGCGGAGATCCTCGCTGAGCCAAGGGGTAATGTGTTGTCAGGGTGCTGTCCTCCGGAGCTTGTGCAAGAGGATGTTATTGTGGAGTTTGATATTGATCCCGCGAGTGAAAATTGGTGTGTAACGGCCGGTTGTTCTGGCGCGAATCTTGACATGAAGTTCAAACTGGTATCCGTCCCTCCGGATTCCCCTGAGGAGAGAAGCTGGGTACCGTTTGAGGTAGTTTATGGTGCGAAATCGGACCCGGAATGACTCTTGTAGGAGTCTTCTTTCCACAGGGGATCTGGTATGGCCGTGGGCGCTGCGTGCTTCGGGAAGTGGTGGAGAAGAGGTGTTCCAGGTTCAGTTAGCGCATGAAGGGACGGGCAGGTCGGGCTCCATCAATAAACCGGAGGGTGTGGTTATAGTTGTGAGAGTTAAAGGTGCCCAGGGAGGACCTCACTGACGGGTCGCTGAAGACCTGGTCGAGCATACACGTGTTAACTGTTTTAGGTTGAGGGAATGTTAATGTTATTTAGAATCCTTGTCAGTTCAGTTACCGTTCTTGTGTGCTGTGTGCTTGTCGCTGAAGTCACGTGTGAGCGGTGGTTGCCTCACGGGCCACATGGGGTTTGTTACTCTCCACTTCAGTGTTATGGAGATATGTTTGTAATCTGTTATTATTTTGTACTCGTGTACGTATCTCTTTATTTCCTTGTTGCTGTACTACAGTTTTTCTGTTTTTATATATACTGTAACCCATGCGCTGTATTTGTGTAGATTGTACTTTGAGGGGGTTTGTGTGCTAGCTGAGTATTCACCTAGTTGTATTCACCTAGCTGTTCTCGCGGGGGTTGAGCTCTGCTTTTTCGGCCCGCCTCTCAATTGTCAATCAATCAACTGTAACTAACTACTTTTTTCCACACACCCACACACCCCAGAAAGCAGCCCGTAACAGCTGTCTAACTCCCAGGTACCTATTTACTGCTAGGTAACAGGGGCACCAGGGTGAAAGAAACGCTGCCTATTTGTTTCTGCCGGCCCCTGGAATCGAACCCCCGGTCCACATGACTACGAATCAAGCGTGCTGTCCACACAGCCACCGGCCCTGTAAGTGTATCTCTCTTTGTGCGATTGTGACAGTGTAGCTAAGTTCCTCCTGAGGTATTCTTGTTCTGCTCGTCCCCTGTGTATGGGGGATGCTTGAGCGTGACGTGTGTGTAAGTGTATATCTCTTGAGGTTATCTAGAGATGATTTCGGAGCTTTAGTGTCCCCGCGGCCCGGTCCTCGACCAGGCCTCCACCCCCAGGAAGCAGCCCGTGACAGCTGACTAACACCCAGGTACCTATTTTACTGCTAGGTAACAGGGGCATAGGGTGAAAAAACTCTGCCCATTGTTTCTCGCCGGCGCCCAGGATCGAGCCCGGGACCACAGGATCACAAGTCCAGCGTGCTGTCCGCTCGGCCGACCGGCTCCCCATCGTTGTCTCGTTGTATTTCTTTGTAAAATTTTATTACACAAGCGTCATTCATGTGTTGCATGGTGCATGATGCTTTGTGTCATCGTGCTAGTGTTGCATGGTGCATGATGCTTTGTGTCATCGTGCTAGTGTTGCATGGTGCATGATGCTTTGTGTCATCGTGCTAGTGTTGCATGGTGCATGATGCTTTGTGTCATCGTGCTAGTGTTGCATGGTGCATGATGCTTTGTGTCATCGTGCTAGTGTTGCATGGTGCATGATGCTTTGTGTCATCGTGCTAGTGTTGCATGGTGCATGATGCTTTGTGTCATCGTGCTAGTGTTGCATGGTGCATGATGCTTTGTGTCATCGTGCTAGTGTTGCATGGTGCATGATGCTTTGTGTCATCGTGCTAGTGTTGCATGGTGCATGATGCTTTGTGTCATCGTGCTAGTGTTGCATGGTGCATGATGCTTTGTGTCATCGTGCTAGTGTTGCATGGTGCATGATGCTTTGTGTCATCGTGCTAGTGTTGCATGGTGCATGATGCTTTGTGTCATCGTGCTAGTGTTGCATGGTGCATGATGCTTTGTGTCATCGTGCTAGTGTTGCATGGTGCATGATGCTTTGTGTCATCGTGCTAGTGTTGCATGGTGCATGATGCTTTGTGTCATCGTGCTAGTGTTGCATGGTGCATGAAATTATATGAATTGTTTTATAAAATAAAGGAAAACAAGTTATTTAGCCTCGTTTAAAAGGTGATTATTACTGTGTAATGACTGCTGGAACATAGCTAATTTGAGGTGATTTGTGATGATTTGGTATGATCACGACTGAATGTTATTATTACTTGTTGATATCCATTGCTGGTGATTTCTTGTTGTATCTTAAAAAATCCTTATCGCCTGATCACTTATTGTGAGTATTACCAACCATTGGGTATGATATCTTATCTAGATTTTGAATTGCTGTAAATCAATCGGTGTGACGAGCTCGAAAGTACTTTTGAGTGTCAAAGAATGAGGAATTAAGGACAGCAAACAGAAAATCACCAGCATGAAGAGCTTCCACAGACGGGAAGAAAATCATTGTTCACTGAGACATTCTCGACTATTATGGAGTCGATGTTCTCCACTAGAGAACTGTCACAAAGGATATATTTACAGCCATTTAATGAAGTTAATCTTGGTGATGGAGTTGCCATTGGCCAGCCCCTTGGATGAACTAGGAGTCATGAATCCCAATGGAATCTCCCGAACACTGTTAAGACTCTGCCCAACCAATCAACTACCAGAAATGAACCGATGCATATCCCACGAATCTAGATGGAACTGATGCTTGGTTCCCCTGGCTGTCTTATAGGGAACACGTTCATACCTTTATTGGATATTAACGACTTTGTAGATTAATATTCATATATTTAAAATATAGGAAAGTGAAACACAATGTTACAGTAAAGAAAATACATATAGGAAGAAAAACTGGTTTCTGGCTCCACAATGCGCAATATATTCACACACAGAAAAATGAACTAGAACACTTCAGTCTGCTTCCGAGAAATGCTCACATAGTTATGTACATAGGAACACATACGTTTAGGCTTACCATAGAGTTTCAGGGAGTCATAAATCCTACAAGGCCATTTAGGAAAATTGCTTGACTCTCTGCTGCCCAAGAAATATCATGGAGTGACGACTATTAACGCCAGCCTAGTGGTTGGAAATGCCCCTTTTATTATCTTTATGGCTTTATTGATAATGTCAGCTGGATGTGGAACACTACTTGAGTGCTAGTGTTCCACATCCAGGCCTGGGTGTTGCTTCGTTAGTAATTTAGTTCGTTTTCCTTGAGTGATTTGAATAGTTTTAACGAGAGTTTATTTAATTGTTAGCTTGGTATGTTCAACGGCCTGGCCACTGGCTAGCTTTGTGTGTAGTCCGGGCAGGGCAACGCCTGAGGGGTAACTTTACTTACGGCTGATGCCTCTGTTCACCTAGATGTGAACAGATGTCCCCAGAGCCGGTCATCTGTCATCTCCAGGGTAACGCTAGCCGTTGGCTAAGGGGACTTGGTGATTGATTGATGAAGATTAAGCCACCCAAAAGGTGGCACGGGCATGAACAGCCCGTAAGTGGTGGCCCTTTTGAGCCATTACCAGTATCAAGAGCTGATACTGGAGATCTGTGGAGGTACGACTGCACCCTGCGTGACGGGAGATGTCTCCCGTGGGGACTTCGATAAGTCTCCTTATTATATATAAATAAATAGTATATAATATAATATTACAATTATCCCCCTCTCCTCTCATCCACCCACTTCTCCTCCCCTCTTCAACGCTCCCCCTCAAGATCCCCCAAGTTTCCCCTCTCACTTAATGAAATTGACAGGGCGGTAAAAG
Source organism: Procambarus clarkii (assembly GCF_040958095.1). NCBI lineage: Eukaryota > Metazoa > Arthropoda > Malacostraca > Decapoda > Cambaridae > Procambarus > Procambarus clarkii. The sequence goes on along the minus strand of NC_091218.1, from coordinate 24,708,346 downwards.
AGGAAATATTCTTAATGAATACCAGTAGAACTAGAGAGCATGGGTAGTAGGACTCAGACAGAGATGAGCCATATAGAGACATCTTTCTCAGCGTGGTATGAAAATTCAATTCACCGAGCGAGGAGATTGGGGAAGCCAGCGCGGTTCATAATTTCCAAAGTGGATATGATACCAAAAATTAGGTCAGGAGTCACTGTATTACAACGATGGAGTTCAAGAGTTGCAGCTTGATTCTGCAGACACACATAGAAGAATACAATAAGGTAGCACAAGAATACAATAAATAATACAATAATACAATATGCCCAAACTTAACAACAAATCTAGTTCCTGAACTGGGATGGTTGAGGCTTTAGAACAGACTGAGACAACTGATCCTCACATAACTTGAATACACAGAATCCATATGAGCCTTAACTTCCCGACAAGGTGATCCAAGTTAACATAACATTATGGTAAACATTAGAAAAGAGTTTATACCATTTGTAAACCAAAATGAGCGGCAGATATAAGGAAGCATTAGAACGGTCAGGATCGTAAGCAAGTGTGGGAATACCGAAGGGAATTGTAGATTCAAAAGTAATTTAAAAGTCTAAATATTGATATATAAAACTTTGATCTCGGAGGGATCAAACGACGTTGCAGTCTAATTGTGTTTGTTATATGATGCCAATATTGGCCTGTACCAGAATGATCATGATGCTATACAGAGTTGGATTATAGTAATGAGGTGACACAACGGTCACCTCATTTCTATAATCCAACTCTGTATAATTCAACAAACTCTAATCCAACCCCGATCACAATCGACTTGAGAATGGTCCAGGACGGACCGAAACGTCGTCGTCCCTTCACCTTCTAGTGTGTGGTCTGATCAACACGGTCACTATCTGTACGAATATTATCTCTGCAGCTAATTATTTACAATGGACGATGTATAAATCATACAGTTTGACCCTCACAGGCGAGACATAACGAGACAGAGGTCATTAGGCCGACAACGTAAAACTTAACACGAATTACATAAAAATGATTTCAGAGAAAAAATATTCTCTGCCTTAATTTTGAATATACATCAAATGATGTTAATGATTCAGATACTCGCATGATACCGATAATTTTTTGCGCATCAGATAATTAAAATTCAAGAATAACATCATGAAATACAAAATACAGGCTGCAGCAATTTGATCTTCAATTTAGTTTTCATGTCATTTTTTTAATATAAATGCCAATGCAGACCATGAAACACAATTCTGTTTGTTCGAGCCCCGCATAAATTAGATTCTGATTACCTATCACAACGATAGTTTCTGAACAGGACTTTTGATTTAATTTGGTTTGAAAAGGACTAGCAATAGAGACTCCCAGTAAGAATCGGGATCATATAAATACATAAGAATGTAAGAATGACGGAAACTGCAGAGCGCCTATTAGCCCATATGAGGCAGCTCCTATTGGTCTACACGAGGTAGCTCCTATTGGTCCATACGAGGTAGCTCCTATTGGCTCATACGAGGCAGCTTCTATTGGTCCATACGAGGCAGCTTCTATTGGTCCATACGAGGCAGCTCTTATTGGTCCATACGAGGCAGCTCCTACTGGTCCACAACGCAGCTTCTATTGGACCATACGAGGCAGCTCCTATTGGTCCATGCGAGGCAGCTCCTATTGGCCCATACGAGGCAGAATCTACCCACATTCATGTATATGTCTGTGGGTGGATTCTATCCTGAGGATGGATTCTATCCTGAGGGTGGATTCTAATGTCTATCCTACATAATGTGTGTTATCTTGTGCTCTTATGACCACTAGTCCGATAAACTAGTGCGAAACCAAGTGCGAAACTTGGGTTCGCACGTTTCTGGGTATGTTAGTACGTTCAGTTTTGTACGCTGTGGCGAGAGAATTGGCTGGGTCAATAGCGTCAAACTGTAGTGTATTAAGTGTGAGGACAGACTATAGAGAACTAGTTGTGTATCATTTATTTGTTTCAGAAATATGCATTTACAAAGAGACAAAATAATGCATTTACAAAGAGACAAAATAATGCATTTACAAAGAGACAAGGACTAAAAATGCCTGTAGTGGCATAAGGTTATAAACAGCTCAACGTTAATGGAGAATTAGTTAATGTGGAGTTTATAATAAGTTAGGATCCTCCGTGATCGAGTTAGAGAATAGGATTATGTTTAGGTTCAGTCATCAACAGTTTAAGGAATCCTTTGGAGGTACAAAGTTCTCGTCACGAAAGGGGGGGGGGGGAAAAATATCACGCTCACCGGAAATTTTTTATAGCTGTTGCTAATGCAAAAGTAGATTAGTAGGAGGAATCCCATCCTCCTACTAATCCCACATCCCGTGTCCATCCCACATCCTTATCCGGATCCCTTCCCAGTGCTGTATAGTCGTAATGGCTTGGCGCTTTCCCCCGATAATTCCTTCCTTCCTTCCTTATTAATTGAGCGGATCGTAACTAAAAGCAATTAACCTGTCCAAGCTGGAGTCGTCCCTCGACCCGTCCTCAGACCATGCTCGTCCAAGCTGGGGTCGTCCCTCGACCCGTCCTCAGACCATGCTCGTCCAAGCTGTGGTCGACCACAACGACCCATTAAGCACATTGAACGTACTGTGTGACCAATAACGGTATTTTTCGACAGGAAATTATTATCAATGTATATTATATAATAATGTTGTGTATAGTTAGGCTGAGGTTAGGTTAGGTTAGGTTAGGTTAGGTTAGGTTAGGTTAGGCTGAGGTTAGGTTAGGTGTTTAGGTTCTGTTGGCAAAAATTTGTTTTTGAAGAACGTAGGTGAAGCATTTAGAGAGGTGCTATTAGAGGAACGTAAGAGAGTAAAGCACTATTCAAGAGGAATTTGAACATAGTTGCAGCAGTCCGTCCTCATGAACAATAACCAAATGCCCGTTTATACAGTTGTTTATGCAGTTGTTTATTTCGTTTATGCAGTTGTTTATGAATGAAAAGCACTTTACACACGACTCGCAACTGATGACGTTCGAACAGTGCTTCGCTGACGACCTCTGTTCGAATCAGAACGTTCTAAATGCTTCACCCACGTGCTTCAAATACAAATAATCGCCAACAGAACCTAAACACCTAACCTAATCTAACCTACACTTAACTATACACAAAGCTTTAATATAAAATAATATTTCTGTGTAAATGAAAACAAACGTTTTTTAAATACACAATACGGTAAAGTTTGTGAATGCGTCTCGGTGAGCGGCCGCCGCTTTAACGAGCCTGGCCTGAGAACAGGTTGCAGCAAATGCTTCACACGACATTCTACAAATACAAATAATCCCCACAAAACCTGAACGCCTAACTTAACTTAACCAAATATAGACCTAACTATAGATCAAATTCTCATTTATAATAAAATAAATTTTTATCTGAAAAAATCCCGATTTCGAATACACAATAGAGTCAAATTAATGGATGTGTCTGTGTGGTTGGTAGGAGGTTAAACGAGCGTAACGTGAGGACGCGTTGGTTGTCGCTGGATTAACGAGCACTTAGCTAATGTTTACGAGGTCAGACTGGGTAGAGAGAAAAAAAATATCCCATGGTATTCCAGGATTAATTTTCACAGCAGAGTACCGTGGGTATTAGGATAATTGTCATGCAGCTTTGTACAACTAATACCAAGACTCAAGACAAAAATCACATTCAGTAAAATTTTCTTTTGCCATCAGTGAAACCGTTAGATCCAATGATTTGATTCCTCTGATACTGCGAACACCGCAGTGTCGTTGATAGTACAAATCCGGCACCCTGATAGCTTCCAATGGGTCATTAGCCGTACCACAGTGTACCGTCGAGTCAGGCTGGTAGGGCGCATGCGCAGTGTGGAGCCTGGCGGCACGAGTAGCAGAGAGACCACACCAGTCGACGGGTCGAGTCAGTGCAGTGCTGGCGGTGCTCGCGACACCACCACCGACGGAGTCACTCCCAACTCAGACACGAGCTGGCTTCCAGGGTCTGGTACCTGGAGTTGGATGACCCCACCGTCATCCACGACTGGACCGCTGTGTGTGCTTTTTACTCACAGTGACAAGTCATGCCAGACTTCCTTACTAAACGTTATCACCATACCAGCGATATGTTGTATTTTCATGTTATCTTAAACTGCTGTTTGTGTGTGTAGATTTGTTACAACTATATCCCAGGACTATGCCTTACGAAATAAAGTTGCTAATAAAATGGATTATAATCAGCGACGGAGAAGAGTCTTATGATGGAAAATCGCAGTAAGAACACAAGTTGCTCAGGTGAATGGATCTCCTACCACGACCCAAATATTTCCGTGTAACTTCGCTAATAAACCGACGGCTTGCGATCACACACGACCCATCGTAATGTTGACCTTGACTTTGCAATCATTACGCGCCTGAAAAAGATCAATATTAACTGAAAATAGGACACAGAAAATCTTTACGAGTGGCTGGAAACACTTCAGGCATGTAATGACAATCAAAAAGTGTAATGTACTTATTTTCAAGGACAGATGATTGTTGTTTGAACAATCCATGAGGATCAATGTTATCTGTTACGAGCTCAACATGAACCAGGAGCAAGCGTGATAGTTATATTTTATGTATTGACAAGACTTGCAAAGCTATATAATATTTTATTTCTAACTAAGTGCATTATTCTGTAAGCAGGTGCTATAGACAGCGTATAGTAGAATTTTCAAACGTAAGATTATATACTCGAAGACTTGTCTACTTCATTACTTTGTGCACATGTGTACATATATATATATTTATATATAATATAGATATAATGAAGATTCTTTCCCAGAAAACATACCATACTAGTAAACGTGTATTGGACTCATATCCTTTTGAATGTTAATCATAAACAAATATCCCTAACAGTTAATTTTAACAGTTAAATTAGTTATGTATATATTAGAAAAAAATAAAAGGAATTTATCATACTGGAAAAAAGAAACGCAACAAGAAAATATTTAAATCACGGTTTATAGTGAACAAGAATTCAATCAACGTTAAAGCAATATACAACAAATATAAAAACAGTATATCTTCCATAGACTAAATTACCGAAATATTCTCACGACCAAAGACATGTTTCTTGACAGTTTACGAGACATAATAACACCACGTCACAAGTAGGATGAGAAAAATGAATTATTTGATGAATAAACAGAACTTCCTTTAATAAATGAATGAAGATACTTTGTGAGTGAATTACCAACAATAAGAAAAACAACAAAACAGACCTCGAGAGACAACCATTTGAACATCAGTGAGGAAAAAAAAATATATATATTCTAAGTGCACAGGAAAACACACAGTGTGGAGTGAGAGTACATTAAGACACGAGTAGAGAAGGGTGCCATCGAGGTGGGTGCCATCTAGGTGGGTGCCAGTGGGTGCCAGGAGCAATGTGTCGTGCTACGCTGGCTCGGGGTGTGCTGGGAATTTCAATCATTCTGGCTCTACTGGCTCCTAGCTGCGGAGAGGCCCACGCCGCCCCACCCAGAGGTGAGTACTATGGACTCAGTGAGTAAGATTGAGAAAGATGATTGTTGGTAAGCTGCAGTTTTCGCTGATGAAAACTTATTTAAATACAAATAAATGTAACAATTTATATAAGAAATGTAAATACTTACATAAAAATAAATGTAAATATTTATATAAGAAATGTAAATATTTATATAAACATAAATGTAAATATTTAAATACAAATAAATGTTAATATTTAGATAAAAATAAACGTAAATATTTCAATAAAAATAAATGTAAATATTTCAATAAAAATAAAAGTTCTGATTTAACTTAAGATGCTTTACAAAGGAAAAATAAATATTTGCATATAAATATTGTCTCTTATAACTCAATATTTTGATTTCGGAATTTTCATTGTTTTCGCCTAACAGTATTATACTAGGTAAATACCTCGTGTCTCACTGTGTATACACTACAAGTATACTTCATCGCCGAACAGTGAACGAACACTAAAGTATACTTACTGTTTGATCAACAAGTTATTGAGGTAACCAAAATAACTCTTCCAGGATTTACAAGGCCAAAAGACCTCATCCATGTTCATATGAGCAACGTCTAAAAATGCTAGATATATCTACTTAATAACATTGATTTAGAAATTGACAATTTGTCTCAAGATGCACTACCTCACACACATCTGTGTTAAGAGGGGATCTCAAGGAGATATTGATCACGAAGGCTATGCCATTATTCCCCTCCCTTCACATACCACTAATACAACAAGTGGAATGAATACTGTGCAGCGAATCCGGATTGACATGCCTCTCCTCTCCCGTAATAAACAGTGCGAACAACCAGTACTCATCACTGACTTACAACCAGTACTCATCACTGTCTTACAACCAGTACTCATCACTGTCTTACAACCAGTACTCATCACTATCTTACAACCAGTACTCATCACTGTCTTACAACCAGTACTCATCACTGTCTTACACAAACCAGCCACAAGTTAAGTAAACACGAGTAAAGGATATGAACCACATAAGGTGCCTAGGCTGAACATAACTGGAATGAAGCCTAATATTATGTTCTTTCTGTTCTATTCTATTGTGAATAATAATAATATTATGAATAATATTTTTTTCATGCTGTTTCCTAATTTATTTACGCTCAAAGAATTTTATGAAATGATGACAACCGTAAAGCGAAATCCATTTTCATGGGGTGATGGAAAAATGTTGTTGGAAAAGAGGCAGGAAACGGATAGATACAGAAACATAAACCCAATTTCTCAATATATAAACATGCCGAGTTTACATCAGTTTCGAACTATTTTCATAGCCGAAGCATACTTGCTGGTTTGTTAGTAAGCCTGATATCGATAGCACTCAAGAAGTTGATAGCCTATTAGCCCAATCAACCAAGATGTGAAGTCATTTAGAGTGGCAATGACTCTAGTGGTACCCCTCCTTCTGCTGCCTTACACACTGTTATACCCCATATATATATATATATATATATATATATATATATATATATATATATATATATATATATATATATATATATATATATATTATTATATATTATTATATATAAAATTATTTCAGAGGGGAAATGCCTGTTGCGTCTTGGGCACTAGTCCAACTTCAGAGGAATTCGAAGAAGTGTTTGACTTGCAACAATGATCGAACCCGTCTGTGACATTCATCAATGTTTCCCATTGTTGTGTTCTTCAAGAGATCCATAACCTTTAAGCACCTTTTTGCATTATTATTTTTGTATTAACCCATGTATATCTTGTAACCATCAAATGCATAATAAAGCACAAAAAATATTCAAGGAAGGGGGTGGTAGGAGAAAAGCACACAGAAACTGTATTGGAGGGGATCTAAACATTCCCTCTAATGCGTTATGCGTGGTTTCCTCCGAGGCTATGGGTCCCCCTTCTTCCAGCTAGAGGTGGTACTCCCTTCCTATATATATATATATATATATATATATATATATATATATATATATATATATATATATATATATATATATATATATATATATATAGGGAGTACCACCTCTAGCTGGAAGAAGGGGGGCCCATAGCCTCGGAGGAAACCACACATAACGCATTAGAGGGAATGTAGGTCCCCTCCAATATATTTTCTGTGTGATTTTCTTCTACCACCCCCTTCCTTTTATTTTTTTTTTTGACTTTCCTTCCTTTTGATATATATATATATATATATATATATATATATATATATATATATATATATATATATATATATATATATATATATATTCCTAGTTATTATAGGGTAATGCAGCAGCTAAACATCAACAGTAACACACAAATAAATCACACTAACATGATATATCATTAATAAAATCAATGGAGCAATACGATGGAATCGAGACAGTAATCTTCCACTCGTTTCAGAGAAAAATATAAATTCTCTAAGAAAATTATCCAGAACTTCATCTCTTCACCTTTGTAAACAAGGGTTCCACACATACTGTATCTCCGACTACTCCGTCTTCATCTTGTACCATTTACCAACTTTGGTCACAACCCATTATGCAATCATACCACTTGACCTTTCATTAGTTTCGGGGCTTTCAGAGTTTCCCAAATGATGCTGAAAACGAGGCAAAGAAACTCTAAAATGTGAGTAGACTTTAAATGTTGATGACTTTTCGAATATGAAGTCGCTTTAAGAGCAATTGAACACACCGGTATAATACATTCACATTTTTAATAAGGGCGGGAGTAGAATGTTGAGGGAGAAGGTAGAATGAGGTTTGGAAGGTGAGGGAATATGATACAAATTAAAATTATTTATTCTATCAATTTACATCAATTTCTATCAACTATCAATTTAGTAAGGGGGGGAGGCAGCAAGACTAAACTTTCCTCTGTGACACGTAACCTAACTAGCAGCGTCTCCAATATGGCCCTCAACATGATAGTTGACCTCGTTACTTGCGTGGATCAAATACCATACATACTCTCACGAAAGATAACATTATACAGCTTTGGAGGCCCTGGCCACGAATACAAATTTCGGAGTTATCATGGACATAAAGACAAAGAACAGTAAAATCTACCTTTCTCTTACCTTTTATCTGCACCTACCAATCTACTTTCTACCCTGAAACGATTTCATCGATCAGAGCTGTCTATGTATACACTAAAGTTACTTATCCTGCTCCTAGGTCTCTCATAAATTTTGCATGGCAATAGGGTCTCTAATTGGTGCTCATCTTGCTAATTCATTCACGAAATCACTAGAAGTAAGATCAATACCCGGTATCATCAAGTATTGATGATCAAACGTAAATGTATTGATCATCAAACCGTTTCGATCTTAGTAATTATAGGAACAAAATGAAACTGAATCTACTATGAAGTTCCCTTTAAAGATAGAAAGTGAAGATTCGGTTTACCAGACACACAAGCAACAACAGATGAAGACACACTCAGGTTTAAAGTCAATAGGAAACCGATTTACTTAAACCACATTAGACATTAATACTCAGTAGGATAACAGGATGATACCAGGCACCGTTCACATGCATGTATACAACACTCTGAAGTGATCTTCCTCTATATTCCTGGAGGATAACCGGACGTATGGCATATACAGCTGACATTATTGTGTTGACGTGTGCCTCTAATGTTAGATCTTTATGTCTACTCTGAAGTCTTTCTAAGTTTCAGATATTAGAAGCTACCTTCCCCTCATACTGCACTGTATTTAAGTGCAGTTGCACTGTATTTAAGTTGCTCCATTTCCTATCCTCATAACCTTGCATTTGTCAGAGTTAAAGACTAGTAACCATTTCTCAGACCACATCTGGAGATTGTTTAGTTCTTCTTGTAATGTAATGCATTCGTCCTCAATTCTGATTCGCCTCATTAGTTAAGCATCATCAATAAACATGGATAAGAATAAGCTTACTTGCTCTATTAGATCGTTTACATAGGAACAGGATGGGCCCTAGTACCGACCCTTGAGGTATTCCACTCGTTACCTATGTCAGTTCTGATAGCTCTTACTTTGACCCTGTGCTTTCTACCAGAAAGGCACTCCTTAACCAACTTTAGTACTCTTCCTAATCTTCAATATTAAAAAACGAACTTCCTTGTTCTTTGTGTGGCCTCCTTTTGTGTACCCTGATCATCTGTTCATTTGCCATCTTCCTCATGTGGCTGTATAGTAGTGTAGGCTGATCCTTGGCCTTGGATGCTATATCGTTCTCATACTGCTACTCTCCGAATTCCTGTGTATTCATTCTCCTCTCTTGTATATATATTATGGGTATATTCTGTTCTGTGCTCCTTGTATTTCTTCCACGTTCCTTTATTTCTCCTCTTTGCCTGTCTGTTAAACGTTGGTAATTTTTTTTACCTTGGCTTCTTTATTCCTTAGGGACGGTATAAATCTTGTTCAGCTTCTTTGCACTGACCAGTTATAAAGTCCACTATGTCTTGTGTTGCTTTTCTATTAGTTCTATTTCTAATGGTATTCTCTCTTTAAGAATTCTCTGACCTGGAACTCACCTTTATGGAAAGCTAGTTCCCACTGCATTTGTCTCTTCCTCTTCCCATATCTTTTATAACAACTACAAAATCGAAGACTAATACACAATGGTCACCTGCCCCATTGGGATTTCATGATCAATGTTTTCAATGACCGTTTCACTCTTTATGAAAATTTTGCTGGTTGGTCTCATCCTCTTCGTGTTTTCTCCTTGACATTCTGTGTTAGGAAGTTTCTTGCTGCAACTTCTACTAAGTTTGATCTCCATGTATCTGATCCCCCCCCCCCCCCCCCCCCCTCTTGCATTCATTGATTCCCAGTCAATTTGCCCGTGATTGAAGTCTCCCATTTAAAATAGCTTTGCTCTCAATCTGCATGATAATTCCGCCACATTTTGTTTGATATTTATACAACCTCTGTTTGCATTCTTGTATTCTCATTCTGGTCTTATATGATTCTCTGGGGATTGTAAATTACAGCAACAATCACTATTTTTCCTTCCACAGAAATTATTCCTGCAACATAGTCTACATTACTGGGATTTTCCTCTAAATTGATGTCTCTTCAAATCTATTGTCTCGTTTAATCAGCAGTGCCACTACTTCTCCCCTTCTCTTCTTTCTTTATATCTTTTTTGCTATCTAGTATTTTCTACGGAATATTGCATTTTGTGATCAAATCAGTTAATTCAGTTTCATCTATTGCTATTACATCAGTACAAATGTATACATGTGTGTGTGTGTGTGTGTGTGTGCGTGTGTGTGTGTGTGTGTGTGTGTGTGTGTGTGTGTGTGTGTGTGTGTGTGTGTGTGTGTGTGTGTGTGCAAAACTCTTTACAAATATTAAAACAAATATTTAAACGTCCACACATAAAACATGAAGACGAACTAAATTAGCATTTTTTTCTTTTTACGTGGAGAGAAAATAAGAGCATACGATCAATTAAAACATTTAGTGTCGGGGTGATAACAACAGTTATAAAGATGAAGATTGCAGTCATTAACAAACACAGCAACTCAAAATTAATGAAGTATATTATCAAAATTTCTTAACTGAATCTCAAGAAAAAAACTATTCATATAATGACCTCTATCAGTGTTTTTTATGTACAAATTTTCGGGGCGGGCAATTAGAGAATGAGAAATGAACATGTTGTTGAATTTCCAGTATAATTTTTTTCATGAAATAAATTGTGAATAGATAAATATATTTGAGAATTCCATTACACAAATAATGGATACTTTAATTTACTCAGGAGTACAGATGCACTCATTAACGTGACATTGTACATGACATCAACAGCACAGATGTAATCATTAACGTGACATTGAACATGACATCAACAGCACAGATGTAATCATTAACAAGACATTGAACATGACATCAACAGCACAGATGTAATCATTAACAAGACATTGTACATGACATCAACAGCACAGATGTAATCATTAATGTGACATTGTACTTGACATCAACAGCACATTTATGTGACACTGTACATGACATAATACTGGCACCAATCACAGACTGTGAACTGGTAAACAAAACCTGGGAATAATATTTGAACAACAAAACAAGTTCATGCGGGTAGTATAGTCTACAAATTAGTAAAGTCCATTGGATTGTAAAGTTTACAAGATGGTAAACTTACCAGAAGAACAACCTGTCCAAGTAGAAAAAGCCCAATTAAACCTTATTCTACTACCCTGCGAACTTCACTTCCCTGTGAGCTTTACTTCTATGTTATTAGTAAAGCCTAGAATTTTACCAATCCGTGAATATAACTTCCGCACTTGACTTTATTACCCTGTGTATTGTACCGTGGACTTCAGTAGTATTGTGATTACTACTCCGTGAGCCTTACTTTTAGTGGACCTTACTATTTTAGTGATGACGTCTGAGGCAGTTGAGTCCAAGGAGAAATAAAGTCTATTGGAAGTAAAGTCCACGGAGAAGTGGTCTTAACTACCATGGAGGTAGTTAAGACCACGAGGTGGTAAAGCACTGTTAGTTCACATATAACACTAAAAAGTCGGCAAACCTTTCGCTAAAACTTAGAGCCAAGCTTAAGTTAACTAAACTTGAGTATTTCAGAGAGATCAAGTAGTACATGAACTCCTTCACCTAACTTAGGGATAAAAAAAAGTTTGAAAATAACAGCATAGAAATGAAGATAATTACAGAAGCAGACGAGGAGTTACAATAACGTGGCTGAAATATGTTGACCAAACCACACACTAGAAAGTGAAGGGACGACGACGTTTCGGTCCGTCCTGGACCACTTCCAAGTCGATTGTGCTAAGTTCATTGTTCACAGTCGACTTGAGAATGGTCCAGGACGGACCGAAACGTCGTCGTCTCTTCACTTTCTAGTGTGTGGTTTCGTTAACATAATTACAGAAGGCCAATTGGTCCATATGTGGCAGATT